>NC_091944.1:3515000-3720000 GCF_041260155.1 Ptychodera flava | reverse complement strand
AAAAGTCTTGGGGATGATGTTGAAAAACACACAAGACGACTGGCTTGCGGAATAAGTTAATCAACGCTAAGTTGCAATTAAAAAAACACAGAACCATTGCAACTCAGCATGACCCTGTCGCCATCGTGAAAATCTCAGATATGCGAATTGCGAACGCATTAAGCAAGTCCCCTCGGGCGAAAGCGTCAATCGCCCGATCGCACGGCAGTTCCCATTCGGGCTCGAGGCCTCGGGTACATCTCAATAGCCACCAACATTGATTCACTCCCCCTTCTAATTGAAACAGCAGCTCTTGTTGAAAAATTAATACCGTGTTCTTTGCTCCTGGGAACGATGTATATTGGTGAACATGACTCTACATTTACAAAATCTAGCACTGAAAAATCTGGTCTGAACGCCAAGAAGACCGGTCGAAATCGTGAAGGGAAGTTCATTATAATACGCATGCGTATGTACTGTATTGCCAAGTTCATAGCAATGCCAATTTCCTGTCTGGTAGGGGTTCACAGGCAAATAAATATTACGTATCATCTTAACGATATCTTTTTTACCAAACGGCAACAACAAGCAAATTTACATCAAGTAAAACGATACAATAACGATACAAAAAACCCGGTTGTTCAAACTACAAATCAAAAATGTATGAAAATTTTGATATTTCTATATGAACTGCCTTATACAGCCTAGTTTTCTCACTCTATTTTCTGTACTGCTTAGCTGATCTCATACACAATTCGTGTTTCAACGCAGTTAGCATCCGGCATTTGTCTATATGTTATCCAATATTTGTGTAAGGACATTTCTCGAAAAATTCAAGCTTTCCTTCGAGGTTTTTGTCAAAATTTGCTCCTCGTTAACGATTATATGTAAATTCTGTAGCATATTTGTTCCATTTTTATTTTTTGCCGGCGATGAAAGGCATACATAATCACGTACCTGCCTTGATGGTTTTGGTAATGGGGACATACTCTTTGGCGTTGGTGTAATTATCACTTCAGACATATACACATTTCCTCTCGATTTTGTTGAAGTCATGACGTCATTGTCTGTCGGTTGCAAGCAAAGTGTGACACACAACAAAGGGAACAAAATCGAATACGTCACGAGACAACGAACGAACGACTGCGGCGACTTTCACTTATCAACATGTTTGATGTAGAGATCTCAAAGCTATATCTGGCATAATTTTTGTGAATGCTCTTCTCTGTGTCTGTCTGTCTGTCTGTCTCGCACACAACACTGAATTATACAAATATATGTATACCTTGTGTATGATCATAGACTTTCTCGACTGTCTATGGTATGATTTAGATGTAGATAGATAATTAGAAAGATGCGTAGATAGGTGGGAAGGCAGGTAGGTAGTGTATGTACGTGGATAGATGGATTGGCTAGGTGGAGTAGGGGGATGGATGGAAAATGCATGAATAAGATTCTTAAAAATTCTCATATTGACAATACTCTGACAAAAGCGTTGACTATCCTGTTTTACAATGACGACATTAGCATCGTCATAACTCAAGGTCGTAGTCCCATCGTAGTTTTGTATTGTCCAAGTTTATCAGTACCTAGCCATCTAACTGTCTGACTGTCTAACTTGCTCAATATACAGTATACATTGGAGTTTCCTGGTCGTGCAAAATGATGACGTCATTGACTGACAAATGATTTTCTTTCCATATTCGAAGAAATTTCGTACAGCAATAGCACCGTTCAAACATAGGTAACCGGTTCATCAAATGCCGGTGTTCTCAAAACGAGTTTCAAAAATAATAGGCACCTTCTGAGATTTACGATCATCAAATGCTTTTCATCGTCAACCCTTTCGCCACCATGGCTTGGTCCAAATTTCATTTGTATTTACGGTGATTGCGGACCTGTTTACAGGGAATTGGAGTGAACAAGTTAAGGTAGCTGATATCTTGAATGGGAAATGTTGGATTTAGACGTGTGTTTTGCTGAACGGAAGAAAACATCTTCTTTCCACTCAATGCTAGGGCAAGTCGGTTCATACTCGCTACGTAATTTGTTCTGTAAGATTGGCAGGTACTGGGCAAAACGAACAAGATTTTGTGAAGCCATAGTAACGCCAATCGTTACTGAACAAGCTTTAGGATTGCAACACTTAATGTAATGTGTATATGCCATTCATGATTTCCGGTGATGATGCGCCGTTTATATATTAATTTACGTGTATTTATAAGATGATTACACCGACACCAATTATAGGATACTCGTTCTACTCGCACGTATTAGAAATTGCTGAGTCAACAGTGAATGACATCGGCCACGCGGCCGACGTGGTCTTGTCAGATCTAGTCGGCAAGTACAACCAGAATCCCGATGCCCCCTTCGAATGTCTAATCTTTTTACTCGAACGAAAAATCCACACTTGAGATATTTTTACGATGTAATTATCGTTGTTTAGATATATGTATGATAAGGCGACCGGTGTCAAACCCTTTGTAAAGCGTCCCAGGGCGTGAAGAGATGCTTTATATGTCCTCTGATATTGGTCATAGACATCACTCAGAATACCTCATCCACTTTGGACTTGAGATATCTTGTCAGTCTGTCACTGTCATCGTCAAATATTGACCATGTCTGTTTTACGTCCTTAGCTGGGTCACAATGTCCTCGACCTTGGTGTACAACATAATCAAGGCATTGTATGGATGACACTGTACTATATCTGTCTTATTTCTTGCCATGTACCATCCGGTCCAATTTGGGTCAACGTATTCATCCTTTTCTCACCGTCAAACACTTGAATATGTATACTGTACTACACACAGCGGGCAGAGTGCAGTATAGTCTGCAGTTTGCAATTCATTCTCTAAAACTTTACTCGTCCGTACCTGAAATAATCTTGCTACAAAGCAACATTTCATGGGATTTGATCTTGATATTTTATGCAATATTTAATTCTATCCGTGCCATGCTGACATGACAAGTGACATGTTGTCGCAAAACATAGCCATGTGACAACGCGAATGGTCGTTGCCATGCCACAGACAAAACAACTCGAGTTTGAAAACACACAGCGCACACACATTAAAACTCATTCTTCTCCACCTATATCC
Organism: Ptychodera flava; assembly: GCF_041260155.1. Classification (NCBI taxonomy): domain Eukaryota; kingdom Metazoa; phylum Hemichordata; class Enteropneusta; family Ptychoderidae; genus Ptychodera; species Ptychodera flava. Next base: position 3,716,917 of record NC_091944.1, on the reverse strand, counting down.
GATAAAGCCACATCGGTGTTTTTTATGGCCTAAACTCGATCGATATTTTTGTCTTAACCTCAGGGTCAAACGGTTTGTTTTGTTCTGTGAAGCGCCCGTAAACAAAACGTTGCCGTCATAACGGTTGTCCAAATGCATTTATAGATTATTATCGCAGTTTTTCATCAAAACTTTTGTGTCAAAGGTTGAGATTTTGAACGGAAGGGAAAGATCACGTGATCATACTTGGCAGTGTCAAACTTTAGCCAAGATTGCTTACTCGTCTGAATTGTTTCAGCGCCGGACTATTCGACACTAAGTACTTATGAGATGATGACTGATTCTCTCAACATTTTACAGTACAATTGAAGTGCATTTATAGTTTCGACAACACAAATCGTAATCTAACTTTCCCCACTTCCAAAACCAGTTGAGACTAAGAGTATTTTCCAGTGTTCTATCTTTTAGATCGATAAACAGAGATATAAAGCGGGCATGTTGTATCATGGACCCTCATTCTATGATTGTATTCACTCGTTCCTTTTTTGTTGTTTGTTTGTTTGTTTGTTTGTTTGTTTGTTTGTTTGTTTGACAGTTTGTTTTGATTCGTAACGAATGTCTGTCGGAACAATAAATGTGAATAAATGCATTAATTGAGTTAGCTTTGTAAAGTTTTAGTGCAAAAGGCTTGTATTAAATTCATTTATTAATCAAATACTTTCCAATCTCCCGAAGAATGATGGGTAACATGTTGCGCGGGGGTGGGGGGAGGGAGGTTCAAGTCTACACGTGTTTGGAGAACATTATGTACTCTCTTTGACATAGTCCATCTGGTGTTCATATGGAAAGGAAACTCGTTGAATTGTTGATGCAAGCGGGACAGCACACATTCAACATTTAATAACATGAATGTTTTTAGTGCCCAGATCAGTAATTCCGTAAATTCTGATTTTCATTCCCTGTCATTGTTTTGGACACGTACGCTTTAGTAAAGCCATGTATATTTAGTATTTTACGGCTGTTTTCATTTGCTTTTGTGTAACAGTTGTACATGGGTTTATGTTGTCCTGGGTTGCCGTTGTCTCAGTTACTTCGGGAATCCATTCAAAATTAATTATTTTAGACTTTTTGCACTGTACTTAATCGGAGAACAATACTGTTACAAGGAGTTAATTACCAAGCTTGCTTCAGTGATGTGCGAGTTTAAAGTATTTTTTCGAGAAATAACGATATTTCCGATACAACGGATATAATTTAGTGGACAAAACGAGCCTTCATTCTATTCACTAACACCTGCAAGAATATTTCATGGGTCACCTTCACACATTCGTGTACATGGTACTATGTACACATGTACATTATTAATATGTACAGAGCCTGATTGCTGCTATTGTGGACTCTGTATCTTCATAAACTAAGTAGATTTTTGGATGAAGTAGAGTCATAGTCATCTATCAGGCGATGTGGTTGGATGGCATTTCAGAACAACACAACCAGACAGCCAATCAGCGTAGTTAAGATATAGGGAAACAGACACACAATTTTTATCACCGCGGGTTGCAGTGTCATAGGCTAATATCTTTTGTTGTCGGTTCTTGAATGGTTTTATCGGGTTTTCTGATACCAGTTACTGCAACCATTGCGCGGTACCCGGCCCAGCGGCAACCTCAGCCTTAGCGTATGTGTATCTACTCCTTCAACAGGGAAAACGATCGCCAATTTTGCCTTCAAGTCAAACTCCGTGATAACAAATCACTTTACATTACCGATATCTTTTTGCATAATTTTGCAGACGTTATATTTTGTTAAAAAGTTGGTTTTCTGGGATTTTTGTATTTTGTTCCATAAAATTTCATAAAGTAATGTAAATTTTGTCACTTAAAACGCTAGCCTTCAAAAATAACTTTTTTATTTAATTTCTCAAGAAATCTCCATCTTTTTTGTCGTTCGTCTATTTTCCATCGTCTTTCAGTGTGACTGTCTCCATACTTTCCCGCCAAATCCTTACTGTACATTTGTCAGTATCTTCTCTGTCCCTGTTGCCAGTCTGTACATGTCTACATCCCTCATCTCCCATCCCCCCCTCCTCTCCAAATCTTTTACAAATCGAGCAGACTGCTAAACTGTGTTCATTATATCTTAAATTGTAAAGTCTGTATTTTCGGAGACCTACCATTTGTGCTTCGTCAGGCCTGACACGGCGCGACTCACCCTTTGACACAAAACGTCGGTAAAATGGCCGAAAACAAACACACGCGGGTCTGCTTTATCTAGAGGGATCGACTAAATTTTGTTTTAATCACCAAATTCCTCATACTCGGACTGATATCTCTTGATACGAAAGGAACCGAACGCCACTTCGTTTGCACTACATCCGTAGACTGTAGAATGCCCAATATCAGTATTGGTATCTATATGACGAATTTAAGGGTTTTGATTAGGTGGAAGGAATGCATAAGTAGAAGCCGTTATTTGTGTCAAAACACTGATATCTGCGAGCGCGTGGCCAGCGGATACATATCGGGAAAGCTGATAAAAATTATAGTAATATAGGTGTGATGTCGACTCACTCCACTCACGGAACTACAAAGCTGATCGTCCAAGATGAACGTGTCTCTAGTTGGACGTCAGAAAGTTACCCTCGCAGGCCGCATTTCTGTTTTGATTCTTAAAAGCGGACAGAATCACTGTCGGTGTGCCACTCTCCTGACCCGTAGAGCTTTACCCTTCTTTGAGCAGGCGACTTCAAGCACAAAGGTGACAATCATCCCGGGAGTTGAAGACCTCTTCAGAGCCTCCTGAAACCTGACAGTATGTTGTAAATTGCCCTGGGTTCTAAAAATACACCAGTTGCACCATTGCGGTGTAGCTCTGTACCACGGCACTATGGATTAGAGGTGTCTAACTTGACAAGGGTCCCGTCAGTTTCATTCTTCTATTGCTTGTCCGTCCACTCGTATATCACTACCACGTTACAACCTGTCAGCGACCTAAAACTAACCATCATGTCACTTTCTGAGAGACACTTCTTAAACTGTATCATATCAGAGATGTATGTCTGCGCCAGGCTCAGGTCACTTTTCTGACATTTCTTCTGGATTATTCGAAGTTTTATAGGAGTCCCACTTCGAAAGAGTTAAATTTACTTATCATGTAAACTTTCGGGATTATTTTCCCGCCATTTCCCATCAGGTGTGTTCGTGTGCTTTCAGATATATCTGTATTTGTTTAAAGCCCTGTTTCTATGGCTTGAAACCCGGTAGCGTGAAATGGATACTCGCAAAAGGTGACATAGATACGATTGAATCGTGCGACGGTGGACAGTTATGGCTTCAATTCACACGTTATGCTCGTTTTGGAATCCACGATAGAAAGAGAAGTATCAAGCAAACAAACAAACACGAATCCTTCAGTAAGCAGCCATCTAGACCAATGGATGTGTAGACAGACGACCGGACAAAATTTAATACGAATGTGAAATGGTGACACGGATAAACATTTTTGCCTCTGGAAGAAAAAGGGACAAAGCCAAACATTGGAGGGCTATCGTAATTTTTATTAGACAACGTTACATTGCTCGCATGATGCGAAAAGCAGAGCGTTAAAAAGTAAGACAAATTACTTCAAGTACAAAGAAATTATATCTGTTACTTGAGTTTCATGTCTGAAGATTGATAGATGCATGAAGCTTATGTAACAGATAAAAATACTTTGAACTTGAAGTAATTATATATATATATATATATATATATATTATATATATATATATATATATCCTTTTAAGAATACTGAGCATGCGTAATGTGGGACAGGCGTCCCCTTCGGTGTAAAGTTACTTTTATTGAAAACATTTACTCTACAGAACATTCACTCAAATAAACAGCCGTCAGTAACATCTGCACTCGACACTATCTTAATACAGTCACTTGGTTTATAATAAATTTCGCCTTATCACGAAAACAAAGCAAACACGTGCTTCAGTGAATAGAGGAGAGAACTGAGCAGGTCGTTGGGTTTGTTGACACTTGCAAACCAGCGCTCACAAGAAACGTGTTTTCGTGTGGGAAGTTCATAAATTCTATCCTACTTATCAAATAATTATGAGAGAGAGAGAGAGAGAGAGAGAGAGAGAGAGAGAGAGAGAGGAGAGAGAGAGAGAGAGAGAGAGAGAGAGAGAGAGAGGAGAGAGAGAGAGAGAGGGGGGGGGAGGGAGGGAGGGGCGGCGCAGGGGGAGGAGGAGGGAGGGGGGACAGACAGACAGACAGATATAGAGACGGAGACGGAGAGAGACAGAGAGACAGAGCTGAAGAATGGCCATGTTCACCTTTCGGATACAATCAACTAAAGAATGAACATCATGGTATAACGCCGGGAGGCCGTAGTTGCGGCAACGGCGTTGATCATTCTTCCACCCACAAATTTGGCATCATGGTTTTAAGAAGCGCACATTTTCACAAATTACTTGTCTTCGCCTTGGTGAGATTACTGCAGGTGTCCGACGCCACCAAAGCTTGTTGCATTCTGCAACGTCACAGTAATCTTTAAAATGATCGCCGTTGTCTTAAAGGCCCAATCTCTCGTCTTTTGCCCATGCGTCTCTCAGTGAACGTTTAACATTGTATGTAAATACGTTATGTCAGTAGCTTGTTTTCTGTTGAATTACTTTTTTTTCTCATTTTGTCATGCTGTCATTTTCCTCTTAGTTTAATTTTCTTCCTGTATTTACACATGATTTGTCCATTCAATGATGGAATGACAATTTTATCAATGATAACATAAAATATTTCAAAACCAACTAATCCTAAAACCATGACATATAGCAATAACCAGGGCATTTAAGCCGTTGGATTTCACCACAGCTCACTTGCCTATCGGCACTGCAGCCAATGCGTCTAAAAATGCCAGTGGAAACACTAAGGTCGTTCGAGTGTACACAGCCTGTGATTTCAGACACATGCATTGTATGCAAAAAAGTTGTGCCACACTCGACAACTGATCACGCAACGCAACTTCAGATCCCTACGTGTATTCAAATGATTTGCTCGCTAGCTTTCTATTGTTCTCAGTATATGATACCCCGGCCACTTAACTAATCGCTTTCTTTCAGCTTATGTCTTTGCCCCCTGGTTCTGTTCCTATCGGTACAGTTAACCCCTTCTCCCTCCCTGGAAACCCCTCTCTACACCATTCCCATTTTACACCATTGAAATTTCTCAATTCGTTATGTGAAATCGGAGCATGTACCTATATACTCTACATTTCTTTAACTCGCCGGCGTGCTTGTAAGTCATTCAGCGAGTCTGTCAGTCCGTCAGTCATTCCTTCCCTCTTTCTGTGAGTAAAAATGTGGTATGTATGCGAATAATGACATATAAGACGCCCCGGGCTTACCCAAAACGATTTAATGTTAAAAACCTCTTTACACAACCAGGTACTATTGCAACATCTCCGCAGATTAACACACAAATTAAATACAATTTGCTTTTACCTATGCCCCCGGCAATCCTCGGCTTCTTTGGTTTACCTATTCTTTATCATAAGGATTTCAGACAAAGCCCAATAACTGGAGGCTTCCATTTAAGAGTTCATCAGTCCACCAAACGAACCATATTATCGAAAATCGGAATAATTATCTGCGTTTTAAAACACCCCTATTAAGCCCAGCCAAGTCGTGTTTTCCCAGACTTTTCACAGTCGGTTCTTGTTTATTATAAGTTATGGGCAATGAATGCATCACACGATTTGAATGTTCAGACCCTGGAGGTCACTTTCGACGGAGGGGTCCTCTTTTTCTCTGACGGCGGTGTCAGTAATCCTTTCCCGGTCAACACCTCGGGCTATCTCAGGTCTCCAATTCTTGGCGGGAACATTTCTCCTTAAAATGGAAGCACTGTAGGTGATTCATCGGTTGCTGGATACCAAGCCCTGACCCCGGGGTTGCGATGGCTTCAGGCGTGTTGATCTAAACGGGTTTATTTGATAGTTATGGTCTCAAAAACGTGATATCTGTGTGTAATCGGTTTATGCAGTGTTATAAAACTTAAAAAGAAACATACCATGAGATGGCAGATAGACGAGTGAAGCCAGAAAATGTCAGATAAAGAATGGTGAATTCACTTTAAAAGCTTGGACACTGACAAAAGGGGAGTAAGGTGCGGAATTGTGTCTTTTACACTGATGCGTTTCTAAACTCCATGTATTGACTATGGGAGCTAATGTAGCTAAAGTGGCTAAACACAGCTAAACAACTACCAAACTATCGTCCTAAACTTTATAAGTTTGCCGCTATTCAGCTAAGGCTTGGGGTGATATATCCGATATTTAGCGCGATAATTATCGTTCTAAACTTTATAAATTTGATGCTATTTAGCTGGGGCTTTCTGGCCGACCAAGGAAAAAAAATTTTGGGGTGATATATCCGATATTTAGCGCGATAATTATCGTTCTAAACTTTATAAATTTGATGCTATTTAGCTGGGGCTTTCTGGCCGACCAAGGAAAAAAATTTTGGGGTGATATATCCGATATTTAGCGCGATAATTATCGTTCTAAACTTTATAAATTTGATGCTATTTAGCTGAGGCTTTCTGGCCGACCAGGAAAAAAAATTTTGGGGTGATATATCCGATATTTAGCGCGATAATTATCGTTCTAAACTTTATAAATTTGATGCTATTTAAGCTGGGGCTTTCTGGCCGACCAAGAAAAAAATTTTGGGGTGATATATCCGATATTTAGCGCGATAATTATCGTTCTAAACTTTATAAATTTGATGCTATTTAGCTGGGGCTTTCTGGCCGACCAAGGAAAAAAAATTTGGGGTGATATATCCGATATTTAGCGCGATAATTATCGTTCTAAACTTTATAAATTTGATGCTATTTAGCTGGGCTTTCTGGCCGACCAAGAAAAAATTTTGGGGTGATATATCCGATATTTAGCGCGATAATTATCGTTCTAAACTTTATAAATTTGATGCTATTTAGCTGGGGCTTTCTGGCCGACCAAGAAAAAAATTTTGGGGTGATATATCCGATATTTAGCGCGATAATTATCGTTCTAAACTTTATAAATTTGATGCTATTTAGCTGGGGCCTTCTGGCCGCCAAAGGAAAAAAATTTGGGGGTGATATATCCGATATTTAGCGCGATAATTATCGTTCTAAACTTTATAAATTTGATGCTATTTAGCTGGGGCTTCTGGCCGACCAAGGAAAAAAATTTTGGGGTGATATATCCGATATTTAGCGCGATAATTATCGTTCTAAACTTTATAAATTTGATGCTATTTAGCTGGGGCTTTCTGGCCGACCAAGAAAAAAATTTTGGGGTGATATATCCGATATTTAGCGCGATAATTATCGTTCTAAACTTTATAAATTTGATGCTATTTAGCTGAGGCTTTCTGGCCGACCAAGAAAAAAAAATTTGGGGTGATATATCCGATATTTAGCGCGATAATTATCGTTCTAAACTTTATAAATTTGATGCTATTTAGCTGAGGCTTTCTGGCCGACCAAGGAAAAAAAATTTGGGGTGATATATCCGATATTTAGCGCGATAATTATCGTTCTAAACTTTATAAATTTGATGCTATTTAGCTGGGCTTTTCTGGCCGACCAAGAAAAAAATTTTGGGGTGATATATCCGATATTTAGCGCGATAATTATCGTTCTAAACTTTATAAATTTGATGCTATTTAGCTGGGCTTTCTGGCCGACCAAGGAAAAAAAATTTGGGGTGATATATCCGATATTTAGCGCGATAATTATCGTTCTAAACTTTATAAATTTGATGCTATTTAGCTGGGGCTTTCTGGCCGACCAAGGAAAAAAATTTGGGGTGATATATCCGATATTTAGCGCGATAATTATCGTTCTAAACTTTATAAATTTGATGCTATTTAGCTGGGCCTTTCTGGCCGCCCAAGGAAAAAAATTTTGGGTGATATATCCGATATTTAGCGCGATAATTATCGTTCTAAACTTTATAAATTTGATGCTATTTAGCTGGGGCTTTCTGGCCGACCAAGGAAAAAAAATTTGGGGTGATATATCCGATATTTAGCGCGATAATTATCGTTCTAAACTTTATAAATTTGATGCTATTTAGCTGGGGCTTTCTGGCCGACCAAGGAAAAAACTTTTGGGGCGATATATCCGATATTTAGCGCGATAATTATCGTTCTAAACTTTATAAATTTGATGCTATTTAGCTGGGGCTTTCTGGCCGACCAAGAAAAAAATTTTGGGCGATATATCCGATATTTAGCGCGATAATTATCGTTCTAAACTTTATAAATTTGATGCTATTTAGCTGGGGCCTTCTGGCCGCCAAGGAAAAAAAATTTGGGGTGATATATCCGATATTTAGCGCGATAATTATCGTTCTAAACTTTATAAATTAGATGCTATTTAGCTGGGGCTTTCTGGCTGACCAAGGAAAAAAAATTTGGGGTGATATATCCGATATTTAGCGCGATAATTATCGTTCTAAACTTTATAAATTTGATGCTATTTAGCTGGGGCTTTCTTGCTGACCAAGGAAAAAAATTTTGGGGTGATATATCCGATATTTAGCGCGATAATTATCGTTCTAAACTTTATAAATTTGATGCTATTTAGCTGGGGCTTTCTGGCGACCAAGAAAAAAATTTGGGGTGATATATCCGATATTTAGCGCGATATTATCGTTCTAAACTTTATAAATTTGATGCTATTTAGCTGGGGCTTTCTGGCCGACCAAGGAAAAAAATTTGGGGTGATATATCCGATATTTAGCGCGATAATTATCGTTCTAAACTTTATAAATTTGATGCTATTTAGCTGGGCTTTCTGGCCGACCAAGGAAAAAAATATTGGGTGATATATCCGATATTTAGGCGCGATAATTATCGTTCTAAACTTTATAAATTTGATGCTATTAGCTGGGGCTTCTGGCCGCCCAAGGAAAAAATTTTGGGGTGATATATCCGATATTTAGCGCGATAATTATCGTTCTAAACTTTATAAATTTGATGCTATTTAGCTGGGCTTTCTGGCCGACCAAGGAAAAAAATTTTGGGGTGATATATCCGATATTTAGCGCGATAATTATCGTTCTAAACTTTATAAATTTGATGCTATTTAGCTGGGGCTTTCTGGCCGACCAAGGAAAAAAATTTGGGGTGATATATCCGATATTTAGCGCGATAATTATCGTTCTAAACTTTATAAATTTGATGCTATTTAGCTGGGGCTTTCTTGCTGACCAAGGAAAAAAATTTTGGGGTGATATATCCGATATTTAGCGCGATAATTATCGTTCTAAACTTTATAAATTTGATGCTATTTAGCTGGGGCTTTCTGGCCGACCAGGAAAACAATTTTGGGGTGATATATCCGATATTTAGTGCGATAATTATCGTTCTAAACTTTATAAATTTGATGCTATTTAGCTGGGCCTTTCTGGCCGCCCAAGGAAAAACATTTTGGGGCGATATATCCGATATTTAGCGCGATAATTATCGTTCTAAACTTTATAAATTTGCCGCTATTTAGCTCGGGCTTTATGGCGGGCCTAGAAAAAATTTGGGAGGGGGTGATGTATCCGATAGTTAGCGCGTCTAATTACCGTTCTATAGTTTATAAATTTGCCGCTATTTAGAAAGGGCTCTGACTGATCGAAAAAACATTTGAGCTTGTAGGAGCAGTCTTGTAGAACCAGGAAAGTACTATTTGTTTCCCCAAGAGGTGTGTTTGAAAATTCAAAGCTCAAAAGTGACTTGTCAAATAGATCTCATTGAATAGTACCTAATTGACAACTTGAATAGGCCAGAAGTTGGAATGGGCTTGACGTTGTTAATTTATAAGAGGAAAGTCTTAGAATCCAAAGCTCAATGTTACTTTTTCCCCAGACTTCCGTAAATAGTACTTCCTATATGATTGATCATTGCAACTGGCAAGAAGTTGAATGTCGGGAAGTAGAGAACAGTGGCAGTAAGTATGTAAGCATTGAAACAATCTTGGTGAAGAAAAATTGTCAATTTTTTTTTGCGCGTCTAAAACAAAGACTGTCAAATAGTTACCGCTGGTGTCCGTGACAAATAAACCAGATATGCAAAGTGAAGACGAATATAAATAAATGTAACCATACTGCCACATTTCAAATGACCAAGGTGTGTTGAGATAATCTTATTTCCAGGACGATCGCGTCCATTTGGTGCAGATTAAACGGTGCAAATTAACGCTAATAGCCTTATCAAACGTGTTGCCGGCCAAGCTGCCACCTCCAAGGTGCGCGTGAGCCGCGGCAAGTGCTCACAGTAAGATCACGGTCCCTTTTGTGGAGGGACCGTGGTAAGATGTAGTAATTTCGAAAGTCGAGCCTTGGGTGAAAAACGTTTTCCAAGGATATACAGGATCAGGGACCGTGATAGGATCAAAAAAGATAATTATCGCTTTCAAAATAGCGTTGTAGATTTAGAAATTAGCTGTAGTTTAGAAAGTCAGGCCTTAAGTGAAAACTTTTTTCCAGAAAATATCGGACTGAACGTCGTTACATCATTTCTGTTGTTATCTTTTCCCCTCACGTGTTTAGAGTAAAACGTTTGAGCTTGTAGGAGCAGTCTTGTAGAACCAGGAAAGTACTATTTGTTTCCCCAAGAGGTATGTTTGAAAAAATCAAAGCTCAAAAGCGACTTGTATAAGCATGGATGTAAAAAATAGAGATTTTACATCCATGGTATAAGCCAGAAGTTGAGGATGCAAATGCGACGTCATCCAGTTCACACGTAGGCCAGAAGTTGAATGTCACTAAGAAGGTCCAGAAGAATGTGACAGTGAGTAAGCTGACGAAAAATTGTGAATTTTATTTGCGTGTCAAAAACAAAGACTGTCAAATAGCCGCCGGTAGTGTTTATGACAAATAAACCAGATACGCGGAGTGGAGACGAATGTAAAACAATGTAACCATACAGCTACATTTCAAATGGCCAAGGTGTGTTGAGATAATCTTAGTTCCACCATGGATGTAAAAAATATTTTTTACATCCATGGTTCCACGACGATCGCGTCCATTTGTGCGGATTATGTTAATGTTAATAGCCTTATCAAACGTGTTGCCGGCCAGGCTGCCACCCCAACACGCTTGCTCACAGTAAAAGATGAAGTCTGGCATTTAATTATCGTTCTAAACTCCGTGAATTTGCCGCTCTTCAGCTCGAGCTTTCTAGTGGACCTAGAAAAAATGTTCTGGGATGATATATCCGATCTTTATCGCGTCTTATTATTGTTCTAAACTTTAGAAATTTGCCACTATTTAGCTTTGGCTTTCTGGCTGACCTAGAATAAAATTTTTGGTGTGATGTTTTCAAATTTTTAGCTCGTCTACTTATCGTCCTGAACTTGATGAAATAGCTGCTATTTAGAGATGTGGCTTTCGGGCTGACGTGAAACATTTTTGGTAGAACCTTGAAATTAATATCTTTTCTTAAGGCGATGGGATGTTGTTCCGATACGTTGAGGGGTTTCCTGGAATTAAGACTTCTAGTACGGAGAAAAGGATATCGGATATCATATCAGTAAGACAAAAAATGGACTTAATGCAAAGAGATTCTTTATTTATAACTGTATAAAATCTAGGAATTGCCACACCTACTGTTACCGTCAGCAAACTAAAACTGGAAAAAATTGACAAAATGGATGAAAATTAACTATTAACACAAACAATTATACACAATAAGACTTAGCTATCTCCCACTCTGGCGAGTACTGATTGCTTAGGCGAGAGCACGTTATCTGATGTTCTGCGGATAGCAAAAAAATGCAAACGACAAGGACTTGTCAAAGGTGAATTCATTTCTTAATAATCCGAAAACAGTGACTGAAAAAAAGCCCCAGCTAAATAGCATCAAATTTATAAAGTTTAGAACGATAATTATCGCGCTAAATATCGGATATATCACCCCATAATTTTTTCCCTTGGTCGGCCAGAAAGCCCCAGAGTTCAGAACGATAATTATCGCGCTAAATATCGGATATATCACCCCAAAATTTTTTCCTTGGTCAGCCAGAAAGCCCCAGCTAAATAGCATCAAATTTATAAAGTTTAGAACGATAATTATCGCGCTAAATATCGGATATATCACCCCAAATTTTTTTCCTTGGTCAGCCAGAAAGCCCCAGCTAAATAGCATCTAATTTATAAAGTTTAGAACGATAATTATCGCGCTAAATATCGGATATATCACCCCCAAATTTTTTTTCTTGGTCGGCCAGAAAGCATCAAATTTATAAAGTTTAGAACGATAATTATCGCGCTAAATATCGGATATATCACCCCAATTTTTTTTCTTCGTCTGCCAGAAAGCCCGAGCTAAATAGCATCAAATTTATAAAGTTTAGAACGATAATTATCGCGCTAAATATCGGATATATCACCCCAATTTTTTTCTTGGTCGGCCAGAAAGCCCGAGCTAAATAGCATCAAATCTATAAAGTTTAGAACGATAATTATCGCGCTAAATATCGGATATATCACCCCCAAATTTTTTTCCTTGGTCGGCCAGAAAGCCCGAGCTAAATAGCATCAAATTTATAAAGTTTAGAACGATAATTATCGCGCTAAATATCGGATATATCACCGAGTAAAAGTTTGGCTGGGGAAGTCCGATCTAAACTCCGGCTACATGTGAGCTAATTTAGAAAGTTTAGAATGATTTTTAGCTCGGCTAAATATCGGATAGTTAGGCTAATTTAGTACATTTAGATGTAGATGTAGACAAACCAAAATTAGCTTTCTAAACTTTCAGCTAATTTAGAAAATTTAGATGTAGATGTAGACAAATCTAAATTAGCTTTCTAAACTTCAAGCTAAACTTTCTAAAAACGATAAAACACAATTCCGCACCTTAATGCAAAAGGGAACGCAGTTATCTTGGTCTTACTGTTTGTTTGTTTTCAGGGAGGCAGATATAGACAGAAAAAACACACACAAACAGACCTGCTGAAAATAAATACACATATTGTGTACACGAAGGCAAATATACGCATTGACGGTACATACACGTGTACACATACATACATACATACATACATACATACATACATACATACATACATACATACATACATACATACATGCATACATGCATGCATGCATGCATGCATGCATGCATGCATGCATGCATGCATGCATACATACATACATACATACATACATACATACATACATACATACATACATACATACATACATACATACATACATACATACATACATACATACATACATACATACATACATACACACACACACACACACACACACACACACACACATACATACATACATACATACATACATACATACATACATACATACATACATACATACATACATACATACATACATACATACATATAACATATTTCGCTCCATTACAAAAGTCAACTTGAAGTCCACAAATACCGCAGAGCTGTATTAAACCTCTTTGCTATTCAACACAGCATATTGCACCTCCAGCCTTAATTAAGCAATCTTTAAAAACACTTTCAAAGTCAGTCGATGGCACATAAACGTTCCAGATAAAATCCAACCATGATAAGCGGACATATCGTTAAGTATCGATGCCAATTGATGAGGAATTTTACAGCAGAGACAAGAAAATCCTTGTAAATGGATAGGTCCAGAAGAGAGACGTCTGCCAGCGATGGAAGTCACAAGGCGGACTCGAGTTTGACGCAAGCCAGAAGGAAACATGTTGTTCTTTTTTATTGAAAGGGGTATTGTGCATGTTTCTGATATTCTTAAGAGGGCATGCATAGTTACATGGATGCTGTGTTCTCTTGAGAAAACCAAGGGGCACTTAGTTAATATCGGCAGCAATTTTCAGCGTATACCAGGGACACCAACAGTCGTGGCTCCGGCGCTGTTCCCGGATGTTGATGTGCACATGCGTCGCCAGTTAAGCTCCTTCGTGGTGTAAAAATGTAGGCGTCTGTAGGGGTGTGTAGTTCGAATTCGTCTCGTCTGACTGGCAAATGTACAAAGTCGCCGTTTTGACTATCAACAAAGGAAATTGATTTAATGAGAAAAACCAATCCATTGCAATTTTTCAGACTTTTGTTTCTGACATCTCCAACATGTTCAGAAATGCCCGAGATATGTCAGAATGCATTACATCTTTAGACAAAACATAGACCCTCGAGTTTTTCTCGAGAGTCTATGGACAAAATGGCAAAAATCTGAAAAATATTTGACATGATAGAATAAATTGACCATGTTGATTACGACAAGGACACACTCCACGGGACAAACAATAAAAAAAAATTAACGTCACTACTGGGAACATGATGGGGTACAACAGTTCCAATATGAGATCCTAAGTGGTACCTATTTTGTATGAACAACTCATCAGCCACGACAGATTGCTAGGACCAGCCACATTTATCCATTAAAATCGACCTTGTTTGATCCCCGCCAACCTTCCAGGAGAGACCCCGCGATCGTATTTCGCCGAGATAACTGTGTGCGCACGCTGATGATTACCATCAATTGGAAGACATTGACATTTGCCGGTTAAACAGTTCCATGCGTCGTCCATTAAAAAGAGAAAAGGTTGTTTTGAGTTCTGGAGTAAATGCTGTTATTTATCTCCTTCCTAATGGCTTGTCGCTTTGGAATGCACAGATATATGTGGTTTTGCACACATACATCCACATACATCCACTACATACATGCACATATATTTGTCAGGGCCACTATCGCCCCCACTTCTGACATGCTTCCGCACCGCCTTGACGTCCTATGCAGGGCCTTTTCGGTCGTTTCCGTGCATTTTTGCGTTTGTGAAGTCAGACATCAAACACGGTATTTTACCTGAATGGCCTGTAACCCATTATTTTGTAATGAGTCCGAGAACCCGCTCTGCAAATGAGTCAGTTAAAATTCCATCATGGATTTTGAATCGAGTCCAAACTGTTACAAATTACCTGTACGACTCAGAGATAATTCTTATCCGACGTTTTGGCGAGTAATTCGAATTGATATCAAGAGGACGGCTCTCAAATAAATACCGAATGATGTCGTTTACTAAAATTAAAATATAAACGGGCCAGGCGTGACACTTAAATGATTGGTTATTAGCGTGATATTCAAACAAACGAACATCCCAGGTGATGCCTGGTCAGTACCGTTATTGATATTGTCACGTGAATATCATTTAAATAAAACTGATCGATGTGAGAGAGAGAGAGAGAGAGAGAGAGAGAGAGAGAGAGAGAGAGAGAGAGAGAGAGAGAGAGAGAGAGAGAGAGAGAGAGAGAGAGAGAGAACGCGCTCCGGAAGAAGAGCATGGAGCAGATAAGGTTTGAGTCGTTTAAATCCTTAATCATTAAAATGGCTGTCAAATGAATTGATTAATAAGGGAGATGTTAAACGGTAGCATCTGGTTGGAAATATATTACCATCAAAGTTCTTGGTCCTGTGTAATGACTTAATTCAAAGGCAGGATGCAATGCACTCATCGATAGATTGTCCACTTTTCAAAGTCAAAACCCGAAGCAATATTTCACTTTGATATAATGAAAGTTGAAAAATAGGTTCCGACACAGATCTCGTACGCTGACAGTTTGCTTTGACGTATCTCATGAAACAAGATTTCGGAATACGACTTTTTATCGCGGACATACAGAAAGCACATGTGGGCTAATGGAGACGCTATAAAACTATCTTGATAGCAGCGGGCTGAATACACGAGACACAGGGTCTACTCAAGACATATCCATTTATTAACGTTACAGGCATTTAGGATGATAAAACCCATGTACCATTTTTCGGGGGACAAAAATTTGTAAGCGGATAGCTGTGGTAAGTTTAAATACTTTCGACAGATAGAAAGTAGATCGAGTGGGGATTGCCATACAACTAAAATTTTTCTGACCTGCGCATGACTCTGCGCATGACTTGCACGCTTATAGCCAATGTAGAGATGAGAACTGGGTTCGTCCTCCGCGGTGACGTGTTTGGTTAAGTAGGTCTCATAGATGAGGAACGGAAGTCGTTCATGTACGACCCAGACTTGCCTGTTCACAAGGTTTTCCAGTAGGAGGCAGAAAGAAGCAAACAAACAGAATAATTCAAAATGTGGAAAGAAACTGATAACAGCGTTCGCGTTTTCTGCATGTTTCCACATGTTCGGGGCATTTTAATCGTTAACACCTTGTTTTCAATTGCAATACGCCTGGGTGGCTTTGAGTTTTACAAATCAAATGACACGAGCGACGTATCAATCCCGTCTCCGTCTTCCATCCACGTCAATTTCAGTCATCCTTACCGTTCAGATTAGTGCATTCGACCTAGGTGATGTATCTGGCGTCGATATCACGATCACTCGAAATTCACATGCCTGCGTAAAGATTCGTTGTTTTTTTGTTTTATTCGATAATTCTGTCACTTATCTTTGTTTTGACGGAACGAGAACATAGTCTGGTGATTTAGCGAAGAAAAGGGGAAAATTATCCACAAAATGTGGAGAAGGAAATTAAATGCAATAAAACAGCAAAATTTCTATACTGAATTATATATTACACATTGATAAGAAAACCAGTTTTTGTAGCCATGATCCCAGTTCGGTTTCAAGAACTGTTTCAAAATTAACTCGGGTTGGGACTTTAAAAATGGCACTCAATGTAAAAAGGTTTGAAAGTAAAGCAGTAGAGATATTGTACAAACGCCACAAATCATGTGAAGGGAATTAACTCATAAGAATACTTGGGAAACCTTACACCGGGGACATTTATGTTGCCTTAAATTGGTGAGATTGGTATGTTGTAAAATAGTTTTCCGACCAAAATCCTTCATCGAAAAAGAGAAATTTCAGTTTCATGAGTTGTTGATTTAGCTAAGGGGAAAATTCACCAAGTTTTAGTCCACGGCAGTTACACTTCCTAAAGGAATAAATATTTACACAGTAAAACAATCAATATACACTTTCATGTACAGTGAACTTGCAAAGAAACATTTGTCGTTGATTTCAACGTTTGCTGTATAGCTGTAACATTTTCACGTATATATTTGTTCTATTTGTAGAGTGGAGTTTCTTGTTCAACTCTGAAAATTCCATGCTGTATTGAACTCGTCTATAAGTGTGTGGGTGTGTTTGTACCGTAAAACTTTGTTGAAACAATTTTACTGAGGATTAGAATATAGTTGTCAACAACAACAAGAACAACAACAACACCAATATTAATACTTTTTATAATAGTGTATACATTGTGTTGTTTCAGTAAGGCTAATGTTTGTTTTACAACAGACTTTGTTGAAATAAACCAAAACATTGATAATGATATCGAGAGTGATAAAAGTTTTACTGTACAGTGTAAGAACAAACACACCCGTACATGTATAGCTGGAATTTTTTTATTAATTGTCTCAGCTTTTGATTTTAATGTCAGCCTCGGTTTCTTTTTCTACTTTCAAAGGCATGTGATGGTACAAAGTATTCAGCCTGTACATGCGTAGACTGCATTGTTGTTGTTGACAAATGAATTCTGGTCCGGACTAGAATTCAAATGCAACTTACATGTATAGAAGCTGTGTTGACGAGCTAAATAGTCGATGTTTCAACTGTTTTGGGAGAAGAACAAGACCTTGAAATTGACTTGTAAAACAAAAAAAGGACTGTGAGAAAAAAGTCAAAAGTTAGAGGTAGTAGCTCTTCAAGAATTGCCATCAGTGTCTTCATTCAACCCAATGCAATATCATGAGCAAGCACGGTGCAAGCCTGTAGAAAATATCAAAGATCTACATATCGAATAATCGATGGTTTGGCGTAGTTTAGTCGGCTCCGTCAAACTTTGGGGTTCGTTTTGCCTGAAACTTTGTGGGGTCGCGTTTTCTGTTAGGACAGCACATGAATACATGTTTGTGTTTAAAAATGTCGACCAGTCTGAGTGTGATTTTAAATCTGTTATGATGTGAATGAAGAAAAAATATTGCACAAGAAAGGCACAATGTTAATATGTTATTTTGGAGATCAGTATTTTGAGAATATGAATTAATTTCAAAACTGTTCGATAAAAAGTATTTGGAAAGTTTATTCAAGATTATTGGTGTGGTTGCATTCGTCACCAGAGAAAGTTATGGTCTAACCAGACTACAAACAATGACATTTTTAATCATGACACAGGTCAAAGGTCATACTTTTAACCTGTGACGTGGCAATCACTGTAGTCTTGAAGACATACATAACTTGGTCACTAGGAACCGAAGACTTAGACAAAAAAATCCACCGCTTAGGACAGAGTTTGGAACGGCGTGTAAAACCACTGACGGTAATTTCTCCGAAACAATGGATCCGCTATTCTACACCCTTCCCTACTTTAACAAAAACAATAAAATTATTAAATTGCGGTGTTGTAATATAATTCTAACTTTGCAACCTCCAACCACTAAAGAGAATGAACTTGAAGAGTGCAGCAATGGTCTTTGGTCAGTATAAACTAGTGTTCCATCGCAAACAAAACCACCACAGTAAAAGTATCGTCATACAAAACTGACCACCGCCATTGATCCGTAGACCTCACCTAAAGGTATCAGTTGAAAAATTTGAAATTTATATTCAGACGAAAACGATAGGCTTCCAGGATGTTATTCAAGTCTAATTGGAGTGACAGACATTTACAGCTATCGGAAACCAACTTCAGCGTTCTGTTATTTTTGTTGACGGTTTTCACGGCATAGTACAAGACCTTGATAAGATAGCTCGGCCGTATCTTGCCACTTAAAATATTGAGAGCTATATACGTTGGGTAGGGCTTGGGAGAGTTGACGAATATTAAACAGGCGCGCAGAAGGGGACTGGTCTGGCGACTCTGTGGCTACAAGCGAAGCGCCACTGCCAATGGCGTGTGGCTTGCATCCATAAAAAGATTTAATTTTTTTCGGGTTCCTTGAAAAGGCCACCCATTAGGGAGAGCTAGTGACTTCAGATCTGTCTTAGAAGGTGGCTTCATTCGATGTAATCTGCTTGCTGAGATCTGTCGGTGCATTGCCTGACGGGAAACTCAACGTCTATCCGTAGATTATCTACTTTGAGGAGGTGGCTGTTTTACGAAAACCTAAAGTGGTTCTGTTTGCTCCGAAATCCTTCCCGGTCGAAAAGGTATTTCCACTGTTCATTACATTCTGTAATTTTTGCTTCCTCTCGTTCTTACATTGTATATACGAGATAATTTCTTGTCTGTCGATAAAGGTTAGTTTTTTCTTCGTTGAACTTGATTTTATTGATTGCAATTTGAACGTTTACGCTATAACAAGACATCGACATTCAAAAAGGAACTTTTCGCAGGAAATTTTATTTCATAAGTTTGTCGATTTCTTTCGTTAGCGAGGCCCACGGTCCTTCAAGATCCCGTCGAGTCAGACCTTTACGGGTACTTTCATTACGGAATCGCCTGTCATTGTAAAAATCAAAGTGAGTGACAGCTAGCAAGTTTGTAATCCTATGTAACTTTGGTAAAGTGCATTTCATATGAAGTACCCACTTTACAAGGAAAAGATTAGTCGAGTTTCTTACGGTGTCGCATATCAATCGCGCCGCGACTTGAACGCCGTGCTCTCTGTTTAGACAATTTTTTCCTTCACTGTACAGTTTCTGATTTTGTGTAACACCACAACACCATACGACTGAAAGATTTATTAGCGTTAAGTCTGTACATGTGCCCTTGTTTGTTGTATTTCATTGTACATAGAAATTAACAGAATTATTATTATGTTTATATCAATATTAATTGCTTACAAGTTCGGCCGATTCCTTAAAGTCCGATGAAACGTGCAGGGACATTCTGTCGACTCAGTACATTGCAATGTTTTGGACTGTCACGGTTGGTGTTCGGCCGATTTCTTTACTTTTCCAATCAAAGGTACCACTTGTGCAGAAGTAGACAGATATCAACAAATACAAGAAATACGCCTCTACTGTGAATAAATACGTCGCAGTGATTTCACCTCCCACGTTCTGAGGTCTTATCACCTCTCAGTTACAGAAACAACATTTTAGTTTGCATGACGTTGAAATAATGAAAACAACCTTCTCAAACGCAAACTGTGAAACGCGATAGACAAAATAAATAAATGTTTTATCCCTGTCAGTGCAATAGAGGTGACACGAGCGCATACAGTTTCATTTTCAAACAGACCAACAGCCAGCTCACTTATGTTCCTGGTGGAAATATATGTTTCAGGGCGCTTGTGTTTCAATGTTGAAGGCAACAACAATCCAATGCGTTTTACGGTTAACACGAATGCTTTGTGAAGAGGCTGTTTTTGTTTAATTCTAATGAGTTTGTGAGATGTCGATGTAAAGACAACATTATGGCCAGAGACCACAAAAATTTATAAGATTTCCGACTTCCTTCCTCGTCACGGAAGTGTTCTCAGATTTACCAGCAGCATGCCCTAAAGTGTCGTCTCCGATGCGAAACACACATCTCTGCCTTGCCTTTCTTTGTCCGACGCACATATATAAAATTCGAATTCCCCTTTTAAATAAATTCAACTATTTTCCTGAAGTTGTACTTTTTTCTGAAGCATCTTCACAACAAGTTTTTATATTGATTGCTGCAGGTTATGGAAGAGAAGACTTCTCTCTCATACCCTGATACACCGAACCTCCCAACTGTATGTTTTGTGATTTGATCAAGAAAACAGATCTTAGAGGCTGCAGAACAAAGGCTGCAAAATGCGACTTGTTCTATGTTACTGCGAATTATAACATTTTCATGGAAAAGGTTTTTGAATTAAAATTTCGATTCGGCCTCACATTACGAATCTCGCTCTGCCTTCATGATTTGTTTTGTTTTCTTGTCGTTTCTACTTTTTTCGTTGAGCTAAAAGGCTGCCCAACGCTGTGATCGA
Source organism: Ptychodera flava (assembly GCF_041260155.1). Classification (NCBI taxonomy): domain Eukaryota; kingdom Metazoa; phylum Hemichordata; class Enteropneusta; family Ptychoderidae; genus Ptychodera; species Ptychodera flava. Next base: position 3,696,040 of record NC_091944.1, on the reverse strand, counting down.
TCGGGACAAGTGCTGTATACGAAACGCGGAAACATATTCACAAGAACGCACTGTCATCGGAGTTATGAAAAAAAAAATGCTGTTTTATTCAAAAAATTTCGTGGTCATTACGTGTATTGAAACCCTTAAGTAGGATTGTACTCGTGAGTTTCGTACTTAATTTACGAGATCCAACGACAAATATTCTCTCCGTTGATCAGAAAAGAAAACACCGACCGAACCATTAGCGGAATGCAGGCATATCACGGACCCCATATCGCACCGCAGCAACACTATAACTTCCGCGTTTTTTATACATCGGAAAGGGCAAGGTTTCGGGATTGCGTTGGAGCTAAATGCACAGGAATTCAGTAATACTGTGAGGAAGAATTTTGAAATCGAAAATGTAAAACATTTGAGAGAAATTTCCTCTCAATTCAATATCACCAAGCTGTGCTCACAACCTGCATGAGGACTGTTCTGAGATTCGGTAGTTGTGATAATTTAACACGGATCCAAAGTTTTGAACCAGCGTAGTATCAAAAGCTGTTAAAGTAAAGCACTTCAATCGTATTTTGTATTGCCATTGTTTACTGCGTTTTGATCAGTATCGGCGGGTGTCGTTTTCTGGTTGTTCTAATCATAGACCCTGGAGTTTTTATCGGGGTGTATATTCTAATAGACTCGAAGTTAAATGACAGACCCGTAAAAAACTTCCTCACAACGACTGAGGATTGTAACGTCATAATGTTTTTCTCCTTGTCTGTGGTTGAACGTTCTATGGGTGGATTTGTTAAAAGAATTTAATATTTTGTCTTGGATTGTCTTTTCTAGCGGTTACTGTTATCTCGCCGACAATAATATCTTTATTTTGGTCGGCGCATTCGTCAGGTTTTGTCAGAGGATAGCTACCGAATCTATTGGAAGCAAATTGACTTGAATACTCCACATGCTGTGAAAATCGACCAAAGAAAGGTCCACGATGCGTAAACATCAGTCCCGCGACATGGCAGCGGTGTATTTGATCAAACAACGGTGTGCTACGTGAGACCAATCTCTACTCATGGAGTGCTACAACAATTTAAACGCCCTGAGGACGAATTAAACACGCGTTAGTCGAATTACTTGAGATAATTTCTCGCTTTGCACGAGTCATAACATTGTACAATTCCAATGTTGGAGAGCATGACACGTCTCTTTTTCGCGCCTCTAAGATTATAAAAATTTATGGCCGTATGCGATTTGAATTTTATGACGAAGACGCATATTCCCATAATTTGGGGGGGGGGGGAACGCAACACTTTCACACAGTGACCGAACGGTGAATGACGTCTTTTTCCGAATAGCCTGACAAAGGGGAGAGCCACACTCTTGAAAAAAAATATTATGAAATTAGCTGACCCGATAGCAGAACTGTATAGTGAGTGAGCTGTCATGGCGGGCACAAATTTGCAACTTATATATTAAAGAACCACATCGATAGTTACAGATGTGACATCGGTTACAAATTCCAAAGCCCTGTCCAGTCTTACCTGAAATGACAAAATTATAACACCCGTTTTGACTGTGATGCAATTTTGAATTACCTCCCACTTGCAGAAACGAAATTTATGATTTATCTGGAAATCATTTATCATTTTTATTTGACACTTTTGGTGTTTAATCAGGGGGCAAGGGCAGGTGGAAATAGATACCGACCTGGCTTAATTATATAATTGATTCAAATTAATGCGGAGTGTGGAGGAATGCCAACATTTTAATGAGTAGGGCTGGAAATAAATGACGCTTGTTTGGTTGTGTGTACCTTTCACCGAGTCGGTACTCTCGTTATAGGTTTTTGAAGGGTCGACATTTCTATTGGTGGGTCGACACCGCCTGGGAAACTGGGGCTTCCGAATCGTTGCACGGTGAATAGGGTAAACAGCAAACAAAGCATCCATCATACCCTAGTGGTTCGATGTTGAAATCGTTTCTGTGTTTTATATTTGGCGAATTACCACCTGAGGGTCTCAGCGGAACGATCGGGTGCGTTTACAAGCTCACCGATTGCACCGCACGCCGGCGGTAATGTATATAAGTTTCCGACCCACCGAGGCAATCAGTCCGACCACAGTCCCCCGAACACAATCTGTCGGCCACATTGGAGGGACTGTGGTTCGTCTTTGCAGACAGATATATAGACACATGCACCGGCTCGTTAAAGAATTATTGCGGTTCACATACGCTTGTATGAAGCTTGAAGACAAGTTGCGATGGAGAAATTAATACAAATGAATGAGAACAGAAAAACCTTACTCCGGTGTGAAGTAAATTAAATACAAATTTTCAGTAAAGGAAATTACATACTTCATGGTATTCGGGACATTAAACGAATATTTCTTTTTTAGAATGATTTGTAAGCCTCCGAATCCTGGCGAAATGTAACCCTTGGTCGGTCACTCGTCGACGCGTAAGCCCGGTTATTGGTGTATCTGAATTCAATTTTATCTACATAACGGGAATAAAATCATGTCTGGCTTTCAAATCGGGATAAACAGACGCGATAAAATTCGACCTCGTTAACTTGATAGTCGATCCGGCGAAAAGAACGCCGTCGTGAGGTGTGGAGTTAAAAATCCTGAATGTTTTGATTTCGAGTACTCGGAGGATACCGTATCCAACCGCTGCAATATCTGCTCGCTGGTCGCAAGTCAGAGCACGAATAGCGATGCTGAGACAAAATTTGATTCTTTTTTCGAGTTCACTGTGGCTTTTGCCGTTGGTTTGACACGATAACCTCCCCATTACTAACCAGACAGCAGGGGTCACACTTAATTATCAGTTAATCGGATGAAATGTGACAAGCCAAGTCCTGCCGGCGGTAACATTCCAACACTCTGTGTACAGGGATTACCCCTTTTTTGCCACTGAGGAGCAGTATGTTTCAACGCAGCAACCGTTGAGGATTTTTATTGATACAGCGAGTTTAATATTTCACAGTTTTTAGAGATAAAATCCACCAAATTATTGCCTAATTGTCGTTGCACTTTTTCGGTGACTCGCAAATTTGGGATTGCTAACAGGTACATTCGGCTGTAATGTGCGGCTTCGCCACAAGCTAAAAGAGTGTCTCCTTTGCCGCCGGTAATTTACACATTTTGATCCATAGCGTTGTTCTTTTGTTTGTTTCGCAGACATCGTTATATCACTGGGCTCTTATTAGCAGGGCGCGCTTATTGCCTTGCTCATGGAGCTAAATGCCCCATGCTCCATGCCTTGCTAAACCGTTTCTCTGATTTTGAAGAGGTCTTTCGGCTCTGAAAACAAGACCACGCCGACTGGCGCTTAGCACCCGTTTCCTTGAAATGGAAAAGCGTTTTCCAAAACTTTGTAACACCGAAATGAGCTGGTATCTTGTTAGGGGCCCAGCAAAACGGACAGAGGTCAACAGAAGGTTAAGTCAGATCATGATAAGCTTTAATAGTTTACCTTTTCGATATTTACTCCATCATAAGTGCATCTATATGTTTTTGAGTTAATCCACGTAGAATTTGACGGTAAGTATGGGCCTTGTTTTACGCTTGTCTCTTTCCGTTGCGGTGGCAAACTTGATGCCGGACATCCTATTGCGTCAGTTCCAGCAAACAAAATTGACAAACATTTCTCTGAAGTTGAACGTAAGGGCAAAAAGTATCATAACTATTTGACTGTGTAAGTTTGAACAAATTAACGAAAAATCGTATCTGAAGGATCGTGAGAACAACAAATGTCACTTAAGTACTCGACATACTCGCCCATGCGTATTTTTTCACAATGGTCGTGTCGTCTTTTCGATCACGAGATGTTCAAATTCCGACAGTCGAGGAAAAAGACAATCCCTTGTTTATTTCTCGTCATAGTACATTTCACTTTGCTTGAACAAGGGATACGCCAGTGGTTGAGACTCTACCTAAAGTCTCGCTAGACAATGGACACGAAATGCGATTAGCGCGATTAGGGGAGCGTCGGGTCCTCACAAAGTCGCGCAAGCAGATCTTTATCTCTGGGGAGCCATTCCACAACGCCTGGGCCGTAGCTAATGTTTTAAATCAACAGGTTACCCTAGATAAAAAAAGCCCAGTGCCTTATCACAAATTGGGAGGTAAAGTTTACACACGGGTAATTACTGTTAGTGCAACCAGTGCTGGACGCGTCAATCATTGACAAGACGTGAGAAAGAAATAGACAGATACTGCCGGTGTTGTGGAGAGAAATAAAGAAAAACAGGTGCCCAGTGCAATGTATGTTTTATATAGTGTGCGAAAAAATGACTACTTTAAGATTCTGCAGCAGGATGCATTTTTGTTTGTGTGCAAAACAAGTGCTTAGCAGTCCGTTTAGCCGTTATCTGTCTTTCTGATACCAGGGGCGGTTATCTTGTGATAAATTACCCGTTCTAAGATATTGCTGTTTCATGCCATTTACACTTGCATTAGCAGCGTGCAATGAGACTGCGAAGGACACAACCTGCTCCTGCACAAAAAAACGCATTTCTCTTGCAACGGTTTTCAAAGTAGACCATCCGAGAAAATATAGCCTGCGTGTTTCAAGTCCTTTGTCGGTATTAAAACTTGGCGAACCTTCGCAATCTGTCTACGTAATCACAAGCACTCACGTAACCAATTTCTTGGTGTTTTAAGCCGAACAGCAAACTACCCCACATGGAGACTGTGCACTTCGTCCGAGACACCAGTCTGTCGACCCCTCCTTACTGTAGCAATTTGGTCATGTCACTGGCTACTGTACATAAGCTTGGATACATGAAGCAAACACGTCGGCTCCTTTTATGAAGTTCTTTTCTAAAACTGGTTTCTCATCCTATTATAGCATACCTTCACTGCCAAAGCCACAGATCAGGCGAGTCAACATTTTGCAGGTCGCAGGACAAACATCTTTGAAACGTTTAAGATGATTACGAAATTGACTTTTCGCATTTGGGAACAGAAATTAATTAAAAGAGCCGATTTCGCGTAAACAAGCACCTAGACAGCCCCGCCTAGTTTTCACAAGGAACGATGTTAATAAATTTGGTGCTAGGAGGTTTGCACTGAACGAATTGCTCTATCTTATAGCTTTAGCGAGTCCCTCGGATCAAAATTACCGAACAGAAGTCAGCTCGTGGCGTAACCAGCCAAGCGTTCTCGAGTCTTATGAACTTGGAAGTAAACCACGGCAGCTCAAACTTTCTGCTATATTATCGGACAAGGTATAGAACGATAAAGTATCTTGGACTGAATAAAGGTCTCCTCCTTGTACCTCCTCCGTGATAAGATAGAGACCTCGTTCAGCACCAATAAAAACGACTTGGTTACCATGGCTATAGTCGATGGTACTTTCCAAATGCGTTCATAAGCTGCGAGTTGAGAGTTTACCGTACGCGTCTTGAAGAGTCAGCTTTATCAACAACATTGTGTGCTACCTTATGCAAAGTTCTTCATCCAGAAATATACTCAGTCAGCCTTATTTTAATAACTTTGGACTGATATATATATATATATATATATATATATATATATATATATATATATATATATATATATATATATATATAAAATATATATATATATATATATATATATATATATACATATGGAGAGAGAGAGAGAGAGAGAGAGAGAGAGAGAGAGAGAGAGAGAGAGAGAGAGAGAGAGAGAGAGAGAGAGAGAGAGAGAGAGAGCTAACGGTCTATGTACCATTCTGAGTTAATCGCAATCGCGCGCCTGATTTCCAACAAACGAAAAAAACTGATTGGCAAACCTTAATCAAAACTGCAATCAAGAATTAATGATAGCAGAAATGCATGAAGAAAACATAATTTGTTCGGTCTGGGACTGGTTCACCTGTTGAATTTGTTAGCATTGCCGAAGAAACGAAAGTCAACACTGCAATTCCTATAATTTTTCTTTTTCATTAAAACATTATGAGATTACATATATATATATATATATATATATATATATATATATATATATATATATATATATATATACGCAAATGGTCATACACATATAAACATACGTAATTACACATAAATACGTACATACACATATTAGGACATGCGTGCTTTAGTCAGATCTCTACGACTTTGAACGACTGTTCATCCATTATCAAAATGACAGATAACAGATAATAGCACTTGGGATTGACTGATAATCAAAATATATGAGGAAACTACAGCTCGGTCACTTTTTGTAATTTTTACGCTAAGACAATAAAAACTACGTCAGTGGTCTAATGTACCACCACCATTTGCGCGACAACTTGTGGGACGTGAAGACCCACCATTCGTGTTTCAGCTCGGCTGAGGATGGACAATGGAGACAGGAGCCGCACATGCCGTTTATTGTCACTGCATACTATAGTGTATGATTGTATCATATCAGCTGCAAACAGCGACAAGGGCAATCAATCCGGAAACGTATAATAATATTATCTGTAATTGTAATGATAGCACAACTGTCATGCCGTTCAAAGTCAGGTTATAGACACTAGCATACCATCGCTATAATTGTACACTGCTGGACAGATCCGCCCACTGCTAAATTATGGCCGTGACGCGTCTGACAGCGGCCACTTCGAAGTTCAAATATTCGCTCTGGTGACGTGTTAGTGGCTGTACTTTGAATACAACAGGTGGTCAAGTCAACCTTGCAGCGAATTCCGGAAGCATTTCTTTTCCTAAATTTATCAATTGTCATCCCTGTGTATGCTAAGGTTCTGGTTGATCAAAGGGAGAAAATATATGCGATATGGATTCGGAGAGGATACTGAACTGGGGACGGATACGAAAGATGTGATTGCCCATTTCCTTCAAGGTTAACGGCAACGCTGTGGATTCGGGCGCAGTGATTTGGCGTTACCTAGCGTCACTGTGCGTCAGAACAAATAAAGAACTCACTAGATACCAAAAGAAACTTGACAAATAAGAATTGGGAAATACCAATGACACCTGAACGCTTGAAGAATTTCTCAAGCCATTATGGCAAACAACGCTACTATTTCCATTGCGCATTTTTAATCGTTGACACACTTACGTCCCTCTAAAGTATAATTGATACGAACTATGAAGTTTAAAATTTGTCTTAATATCTGAAATTACTAAGTACTGTTTTTACGCCGTCTAACACACTGCCTTGATGGATCTCTATTCGTAAAACTAATATGGCAAATGTACGAAAAAATATACAAAACACAACTATGTGAGCTGTATCTCCTAAGCTATCGGTGTTATCTTTAAACCGACCCAGCGTCAGAGGCTAAGCTTCGGTGATCAACATTGCAGCCATTGAGCACAAAGTTTCTTCAAGGGATGGCTAACTGTCAGTATGATTTAATACAGTAAAAATATCAGCTTCGATGGACTTGTGGCAGAATCGTTCGTTTACTGAGCGTTTACTATTCACTCCATGATTAAGTCCCTGCACCGAGTACACTCATAGCTACGAGGAAATGTGTACCGAACACTCATTTGCTATGAAGGAAATTTCTTTTCCCGCGGCCTAAACCAATTGTGTTTATACTAACGTCAGCAGTGAACACATGGCGGTTTCCACTTGCTATAGATGTCACCTGAAGTGAAAGTTAACATTGTTGCGCACGCGCACTGTGGCAACGTTTCCTTTGATCGAACTCTTGTTTGCCATGCGCGCGTGGAAGTTACCTTAGTGCATTTCCAAATTACCATGCGCCTAAGCATTACGTTGCTTTTCTGAATGCTCACGTCGGCATACTGGATCTGCCGTGGTAGTTTCAGTGACGTTACGAAACTAGCAAATGACAAAATCTTATTTCTGGGAATTGTTATTCAGAAACGACTTTCAAAATGTAATCTATTTTGAAAACGGAATCCGTCGATAAACTTCCCTGTCGGAGTGGAAGAGCCGATCGATGAAGAACACAAAGCAAGTGACAGGCTCTTCCGAAAAAAAGCGGCTTTTTTCAAGTTGGCGCATGGAACTGAGCACTTCCACTGACTCTTGGACCAATCTTTTGCAAGAAACGATGCTCCGGGGAGGAAATCAGTGATTCAAATCCCCAGGGCGGGATTATGGCGTTCGGTTCATATAAATATTATAACTTTTCGAAAAATGCATCCAGGGTTGTACTGCGGGGCATTACATACTGGCTTTGTGTAATCCCTAAATTGCCGTAACAGGCAGTGCCATGCGCACATGACATTCTCCCGTTTCTGTCAACAAGAGCGATTTTTCCCCTTCAATCACAAATTTGTTTCATCTTTCATAAATGTCTTCCTTATTTACCTAACAGACCAGGGTTGACAAGTTGAGCGATTATTAAACTTCTGCAATTTGCAACAAACAGAAACCAGAAACGAAATTCAGAAGTGAAAATTAGCAAACTATAAAAATCTGCTTGGGACGAGGTCGTGACACCGTCTTTGCCCACTTGGCCATGAAATTTTACATATTGTTTAACTCACAGTCCCTCTACATTGGATGGGCTGTGTTCAACTGCACCTTTCCGCTTTACCAGGTTCTGACATTCCATGATTGCTGACTTTGACTGAGTGTATATTCTCCATTCTCTGTAAAATTTCTATGGCTTATAGCGCATAGCATAAGGTATACGAAGATGATAAGATATTAACATCTTTGACAACCCCAAGTATCATCTATTGTGTTAGTTTTACGGAATTAAACCGGAAACGTTCAAGCCTTTCCTCGATGTAAAACGGAAAAGCGCCTTACACTGATGAGCACGTATTAAAAATTGACGGTACATTATGAATGGTGACCATTGAAACCAGCCTAGAGTTGTCCTCGTCATCTCTATATAGAGGAACTTACTCGTTTCCCCGTAACGTGTAAAATAAGTGTTCACCCAATTCCGCGTTTCTGTTCAGTACAGATTTCATCATACCACGGCCTTCGTGTCGGTGCGTCTTTCACTGTCACGCCGGTTTGTGGGATGACCGTGAGCGTCGACAACAACGGAAAGTGCGTCATCTTAAAACCGTTCGGTTACATATACCCCGAAAAATAAAAGTTAGTTAAATTTGTTGATAAATAATGGGGATATTTCGAAAATTTACGAGAAATCAGGAATTCAACGTCCGCTTTTTTTGAAAAGAACAATCATGAATTTTTCGGACAATTGTCGCATTCGAGTCCACAATACAAAACAAAATAAAATAAAATGACGTGAATTTTGGATAGTGAAAAACTTTTTTTAATTCCACTTGTTCGACAAAGGTAAACGAACCCAACTATCAATGCTGCCACGGTTGTCTTGTAGCGTCAGTTCTGATTTTGTCTTTGTTTTATGTGAAATAATTTCCGCAGCGGACATATAAATGATTTTATCGTGTATGAGGTGAGTGCGATTTCTTGGCGTTTGTAACTTGCCCATGTTTTGAAACAGGTACTGTTCGCTTTTGTGGCAGGACTCTAGACCAAGTTGGTCAAAATTAAATTGTCCGAAACACTAGGTCCGAGGTAAATTACAAAGCATTCGGTCATCCACTATGCACAAGCCTGTCCAGCTAGTTTCCAAAGGCGCAAATCGGAAAGCGACTGCTCGCGACCATTGCATGGGTGCCTAGCAATAAGAAAACGCAACGTGTAGGTCACATCACCCGTTGCTATTACTCAATCCGCGGATGAACTGAGAAAGACACTTATTCAGCCCGTTTCGGTATTTATTACTAATTATTTGATAAGACTGGAAACGACAAACCAAACGCGCCTAAATGGGCTGTTCGCAAGTCAACGAGAACTTGTGTCCGTAGTTCCGAAACCCTTACAATGTTACTGGGTTAGGGGAGAGTGACAAATATGTCAGAAGTCAGTGCGCAGAAAAATTGCATATACTAGAAGATCCAGGCGGTAGCTGCATATCGCGCGTGCGTAGAAACAATTAATCGCTGACTGTGCGGTACAGAGCTACGCCCTTGTCATATATTCGAACGGCCAAATAACATAGAGGCAACTGACTTTGGATTATCACAAGATGTTATTATCTTCATTATCTCGTTTCCACATCCATACAATCGTTGATGGCGCAAGAATGACAAAAGATTTTCTTCAAATTCACTGTATTTAACCATAGAGTCAATTGAAAACCGAGTCGAAAGTCTATTTGCACGGCAAGAGAGAGGCTGAAGCCTACATGGGTATGGTCTCGCCTTGTCTGGCTGAATACACGACTTTCAATATTTCTGGTAAAAAATATCTTAGAAGCAGAGTTCAACTGATTATCGGCCTCACACTCCAGGCGATGGTGAGAATATACTAGTACCGCTGTGTTGTGAAAAAGGTCGCCCTTCATCGCCAAACTTCAGCAGAGATGCTGATATTTGTCAGTATCTGTTGGACTGGTAATCGTTAAAGCTAGCTTGGCGTAAGACGACGACGGTAGTGCCTGATCGACACCGCTGAGGAACTACGAATACCAGTAATTCTTTTGAATAGCATTCTTACTAAAATAAGCTATTACTTATATATATGTAATATATATATATATAATATATATATATATATATATATATATATAATACCACACACACATCATATATACTATATATATATATATATATATATATATATATATATATTATATATATATATATATATATATACATCCACCAATATATGTATATAATTACATACTGACATACCGACAGACAAGCAAGCCTTGCTTTAATGAAGAAGAACAAAATATAGTAGCGTTCTCGCGGAAATGCGAAAACGAAATCATGGAACTTTTTATCAGTTCAAATAATTTAAAAGTAAACGAAGACGGATTGTAAAGTGTTATAGGTGAGTCCCATGTGATAGCGTAAGCAACGTTAGATGTAGACCTGATAAAAACTTTTATGTCTGAACAAAACAAGAGACAAGTCCGCGTTGGCAATGAGGTCGTAGCCATAGAAACTCACAGGTGATAGACTTCAAGATGATTTTCAAAGTACATTCTCAAGAAGACAGTTGTAGAAAAGTTTCAGGCGGCAATAAAGCAGAATGGAAGGGAAAGTTCACTACTTATTTTATGGGTGGTTACCTCGTTTTAGTTTCTTTCTACACTGTCTCTCATTTGGCGGCCAGAGTCAACAAGAATCCAAGGCAATAAATTTCCGCAAAGAATTTTAAGCGACTTTTACGAGTTCCTGCCGGTACAAGAGCCCATTTAGCTGACATTTTCAGAACGCGTCGTAAAAAGTTGTAAAAATTATTGGTCATTTTGGCACGATTTCGCCCTCGAAGTTGAAGCTGTGAGCGATCACTTGTTATTTTTACACTGATTAACAGCGAAACATTTAAAGGGTGTGTTGGGAAGAGTTGAAAAGAACCAATGACCTGTGTAAGTTTCATTTAGACTGCACGATTTCTGCGGTTAATTAGTCGAAAAAGAAATTCGTGTAGGCCTTCGAAAGCCCGTCAAATAAAACGTCACCTCACACTACGAATTGTGAATTGCATGAAAACGACGGCAGGAATTTAAACACACACTCTCTGTGCAAACTTACATGCACATTAATTATATTTTTGTTTAGCACGGTGGTTTTAATGAACTTCTACTGCCTGGAAATGCGAGCCAAGGGCTTGTCTCTGAACTTGACTTAATGGTAACATTCTCCGAAGTAATTGCGCATTTTTTATTAAATCAATGGTTACTTCGAAACGATCTAACATTCGGTTGTTTTTAAATCTTTTATAAGCCGAGTTTTGTGGTTAAGATGAAAAAAGCGCAATGGTCCGGAAACTAGACCCGAGAGGAAGGGGAAACAGCCATGCTTTTCGCGATTTTAAGTCCCAGCTTCGCGCGTGTTTAGCTTCCGATGCGTTCACTTGTCAGCCTCACATGCATAGACCACGGCACCGCTACGCCATATGCATCACGTGCTGGGGCGTGTCAAATCAATTAGACTGAATGACAGTTGTCAAGAACAGCAAAGTTTTAGACCAATCAGCGTTCGCATGCATCAATCACCGAGGCGTCTCGATTAGCTTACAAATAACAGCTACAGGTCATGTGACAACGTAAGCTTTCATAGCAAACAAACTGTTTCAGTCTGTATATAAATTACACGGGGCGCCTGGTCAATAAAACTTTGCACTAGGTAGCTATACACACCGCTGTGATATTCATTATCGCCGCTCGTCGTATATACAACTTTAGGACAAGGCTCGTCAACTGAATGCGTCACGCTCCTCGGCCCGTTGCTACTGCCCACAGAAGTTGCAATTTTTTACGACTTTCCCTAGTGGTCTTAATAGCGATTATGAAGTTGGTTTTCTTATCTGAGAGATACTGAATAACGATTGGAAACTGGTTCCTGCTACACAGATCAGGTAGGCGGCTATTTGGTGGTTTCAGAGTTATTGCATGAATCGGGGACATGCACGAGTGTTTTAATTCGGGCTGGCGTATGTCTTATCACCGCCAACTTATCGTAAACTTATCAAAATGGATATTTACTGCCAATAGAGTTATAGCAATGGCCAGTATCTCGGTTTCCAAAGGAAATCCCCAAAGTTTACGATCTTAACTTTGTCAGGAAACGTCACGGAGTTCGAAATCCTCTGGCGCGTTCCACAGTTTGGCCTGTAAGACGTCGGATTGCTGTTGCAGTTGACTGCGAGGGGTGTCTTCTAACGCTGTGGACACAATACACGGGGTAAAGTCCATATCTCACAGAAACCATATTGTTCGCTTCTGTAAATTAAATTTGGCATTTGACCTTGCCGATATTAAGTAAACTTGTTTGTCCGCCTCGTGGAAGTTTCGAAGTGTTGTGGTGAGATTTGGTAGCCTTTACATACCCATGTACGCGCGCAAATAACTTTTGTCGCCTGGGTAAAGCGTCATCTGGTTCACTTCCTGTGAAACGATTCAACAACCTGTTTCACAGTTTTTGAACTTTCTGCCGAAGTTTCTTTGAAAAGGTTTATAAAGAGTGGTTTTTGATCCGCGCAAGAAACACTGTAAAGTCTTGTAGACTGCAGTACATGTCTTTAAGTCGCAAATTTCGATGGCAGTCTTTACCATAAACAGTTGACGGACGATCTAGGCCATGCTGAACATTTGCTGGCAATTCTACGATCGATCATCGCGCAATCGCGGCCACGATCGGTCGGTAGGCGTTCCCACAGCTCATATGAGAAATCGTAATTTCTCAATGAAGGCATGTTTTGCTGATAACCCTATCCCAAAATATTTATGTACCGATTTACTAGCCTTGTAACGAACTTGCTGCGTGTGCCGTCGACTTTTATAAATTGTTTTTCACCGTCGTGAATCGTTCCATATGCTGACAGGGTATAAGTTGAGTCAAAGTGTAAACTTCCATAGTTTATTCGCGGACAGGAAGGGGGCCATACACACCGTCTATTGTATTACCCAGCCTATTTTGATGAAGTTTATGTACTAAACAACGTTTAACACGTACGTGGAGTTCTGTTTTACAATGAACGAAGTGCCATCCTTCTAATGTGTCGTTCTCGCTTTTTAACGAGTTACACTACGGACTTGGTCCATTGAAAATGACAGACTTAAAGTTGCGGAAAGACATTCCTGTTTGTTTGGTAAACTGTCAAAAATACTATACTTAAACTGTTTTCTCTCTCTTTTAACGATTACAGAAATACCCGTCTGACGCAAGCAAAATATTGAAAAGTTTGTAAAACTTTTTCGAGTTCTATAGTTTACTTGTTACTTAATGGATTCCTATGGACCAAGGCGACTCTGAGTGGATCACAACTGACTCTATCAAATCATCCCCGAATCATCGGACAGCCCATCTAAGCGACGGTGAGTCAAGGCAACAGAACCGGACATCGACACCCACGGCGACCTCTGAAAACAGCCCTCGCAGCGCCAGAGTCAGCCACTCGGCCGAACACTTGACGCGCTCAGTAGTAGTTCAAAGTTCACCTGCGGGAACGGAGGACCGAAGCCGCGGAGCAGAGAGCAACCGCCAACAGGCCACACGTGGTATGCACCACAGCAGTATCGGACTCAGTTTAGCAGAACCCAGCCAACTACCTTCGTCAGAGGACGTCGAAGTATTCTTCAACCACCTCGATCAACCAACGTCACAGACCTCCTCTCACAACCAGACACCCATGTACCAAACCATGTCCATGCACTCAGCACCACCGACATACGACGCCCCAACCACTTTCATCCACACCGGTACCAGCCCAGTCTATGTCCCAACCACTCGACCAATGCCACTGCCCATGCACGCTCAGTACCTACAAGCCGGGACGGGTTCCTCGCAGACTCAGGCCAACAGCCATGCCGTGTGGTGCGGGCAGGCCGACAGCGGGTACACCAACACGACGACGCACCCAACGGTTAGTCCTAGGTTTAGCTTCCCGCCAAGCCCGCCGATCACTGCAACAGGTACGATACCCAGGCCCAATGGTCTCAACCCGTACGCATCTCCGTACGACATATCGCCGTGGACGTCTTTTCCCGAAGGCACAGCAGTGGCGTTGCACCCTAACGCCGTCAACAGGGCTGGATCCACTCTGAGGAGACCAAATGGTAAATATTATAATACTTTGTTTGACAAGGGTAAGATGGTTGACAATAAGGGAAATGTGTGTGCGTGTGTGGACAGAGAGCGAGCGAGCGAGAGAGAGAGAGAGAGAGAGAGAGAGAGAGAGAGAGAGATTCATAACTGGATTATCTGCAAAGATCTCTTAAATTGTAAATTTATTGCGCGTAAAAAGCTTTTCAAAAACCAACTACATGTATTGAACGCTATTTTACTGCACGTGCGTTTTATGCCAACAAGTTGGCGGGCAAGAAAAGTGGTCATTCCAAAACCGTGGTTGGGTGAGCGAACGGAAAGGTAATAAATATAAGTAGGCTTACAAATACACGAAGTAATCTGTTACTATCAGCTCGTTCTGAAACCAAAACTCTCCCAAAAATGTAATAAACTGAAAAGGAAAATTAGTGATAAAAATATGTGTCAGTTAATACAATTGAGCTACTGTTTTGAAGACGTGATAATTCTGTAAACTCTGTGTCCAAGACAAGTGGTATCAGAAGTGAATTCACCTGGAACCCATCATTGGCGGGGTCCGCTCACTCCTCAGGAAGTCGTGTTTACTGATTCACGTCCATGGGTCTCTCACTTCCTTCGATGAGAATAAGGAAATGAAAATTTCGGACAAAAATTGGGGAAATCGTTCCATTTCTGCGTCCTTCAGCATGTGGGGTTTTCACGAAGACCAGTATCAAATGCTAACACATGTTCTTGGTGTCACCCCCGCGGAGCGCTTGATTTCGTTCGTGCGTTGATGAGTTCAGTGCTTGGAGGTGTGCGCGACCAGTCCACCCGGTTGCTGGGTAGAACATCAACTCTTGGATACGCAGTCTGAGCTGGTATCACCGCGAGCACTTTACAATTTTTAGCTCCGCTGTCAGCGACGCGGAGCTTATCAAATAGGTTGATTTTCCGTCGTCGTCCGTCGTCGTCCGTCGTCCGTCGTCCGTCGTCCGTCGTCGTCGTCGTCGTCGTCGTCCGTCAACAATTGCCTTCTCCTCTGAAACCGCAAGTCCAATTGCTTTGAAATTTTATATGCGGTTCACTTGGGGTGACCTCACTTAAGTTTGTTCAAATCGTGGTGAAATTTGCATATTTGTATTTTTGGGGCATTTTTTGGTGTTTTTGGTAAAAAAATCTTCTTTTCTCAAACCGCTTGTCCGATTGCTTTGAAATTTAATATGCAGTTTACTTATGGTGACTTCAGTCAGATTTCTTCAAATCGTGGTGAAATTTGCATATTTGTATTTTTAAGGCAATTTTTGTCATTTTTGGTAAAAAAATCTTAAAAATCTTCTTCTTCAAAACTACCGGTCAGATAGCTTTGAAATTTGGTACATATGTCCCTAGGGATGATCTATTTAAGATTTGTTCAAATTGTGAAGAAATATGCAAATTTGCATTTTTAAGGCAATTTTTGCCATTTTTGGTCAAAAAATGTATTTCTCAAAAGTACTGGTCTGATAGTTTGAAATTTGGTATACAGGTTTCTATAGATGCACTTAGTAATATATATTGAATTTCTGATGAAATCTGTAATTTTGTATTTTTGGGCAATTTTTGCCATTTTTGGTCAAAAATGTGTATTGCCAAAACTACTCATCTGATAGCTTTGAAATTTGGTATAGAGTTCCTACACATGAACTAAATGATATGTATTGAAATTATGATGAAATCTGCAATTTTGTATTTTTGGGCAATTTTTGCCATTTTTGGTCAAAAATGTGTATTTCCAAAAGTACTCATCTGATAGCTTTGCAATTTAGTATACAGGTCCTACAGATCACCTTAATGATATTTGTAGAAATTATGATGAAATCTGCGATTTTGTAATTTTGGGGCAATTTTTGCTATTTTTGGTCAAAAAACGTGTTTCTCAAAAAGTACTGGTCTGATAGCTTTGAAATTTGGTATACAGGTTCCTACAGATGAGCTAAGTAATATATATTTAATTTCTCCTGAAATCTGTAATTTTGTATTTTTGGGGCAATTTTTGCAATTTTAGGTCAAAAAATGTGTATTTCAACAACTGCTCATCTGATAGCTTTGAAATTTGGTATACAGGTTTCCATAGATGAACTACATGATATTTATTGAAATAATGATGAAATCTGCAATTTTGAATTTTGTGGCAATTTTTCCCATTTTTGGTCAAAATATGTGTTTTCTCAAAAAGTACTGGTCTAACAGCTTTGAAATTTGGTATACAGGTTTCTATAGATGAACTCAATTTGATCTTTTGAAATCATGATGAAATCTGCAATTTTTATTTTGGGGGGGCAATTGTTGCCATTTTTGTCAGAAAATTTTATTCTCAAAACACTACTCATCAGATAGCTTTGGTTGACATGTTCCTAGGGATGATCCGATGTGATATATTCAAAGTATGATGAAATCTTCAATTGTGTATTTTTGCAGCTTATTTTAGCCACTTTTTTCTGGCCACTGCATTGAGCTATCAAAGATTTCCTCCTTCTTCATCAACATGTGTCAAAAATAGTTATTCTCTACATAAACACAGCGGAGCTATATCGGCCGCTAGGTCGCTTGTTTTATATTAAACTCAACGTTTTGCAACGTGAACTCTACGCAGTTGCGCGATCGTAGTTTTATACTGGAAGTAAATTGGATTTAGCCAAGCTTTATTGAATACTGAGAAAAGAACTGTTCTAAAGCGAACAGACACGACATTTTTCGTTTTATTTTTTCGACCTTGCCGCGATGTTTGCTTCAGACAAGAAATACGCGGTTATTGACGAAGACAGCCGTACAAATTTGAAATGCCCGGCAATCTGCTGCAGTCTGTCGTAGATCTAGTCAGTGCTTCAACCACGGTTCATATGTACCGGAGGAACCGTGCCTCAACGAATATAGTCCGATAATATGTGAAACTGCGCCGGCCTGGTGTTGCTAGACGAATCTTGAGATTTCTACTTATTGAATGTCCAATATAGGAGGGGGATCGCGGCTATTTTTCCGGTTCCAAACGACAATGGTTGACCTATCGTGTGTTTGTTATCGTCCAAATCCTGAACAACCTCTCTACCTCTCTTGAGACGAGCCGTACCGTACCTTGTTTGCGTACAAGACCGGGGTGCAGAAGTGCTCATCAGCCATTGTCGGGCAACGTTTTAGTGTTTCAAGTCAATAAAATTTGAACCCGTTGAAACAAAGGGCTACCTCGTTTTGGCATTGCTCGTGACTTTCAGACAAAACTGGGCGAAAATGACCCGATCTGGAATTCTACAGCCGAAACACTAGTACTGCAGGGACGGCTTTATCGGAAATTGAGTCCGAAAATACACACAGAGATTACGATGTGACTCCGGGTTCGTGTGAGTGAAACTTGTTGTAAGTGAATCAATCTTACATAGCACTATTTTACTTGAATCTTACAACATCTTGTCAATGCGACGTGTATTCTAATTTGCAATGACACATGAAGATAATCAAAATTTCCCCAGAAGTGGTCCAACAATTGTGCGTAACTTTTGAAAGTATTGTTATCGAATTCGGCTTGATGATATTTGTAACGTTATCAAAATTTACTTTTATATGATAATTACTGGACAAAGCAATCAAAAAAGTAACGGCTGATCAACTTCAATTGTGAAAAGACAGGAATTATCCCCGTTTCATCAATTATTTCGGTAATGTCGACCGAGTTTAGAGATTAGTTTCGGTGAGTAACTAACCTGGTTCGTATCTCTCTACTCTTGTGACCAAGGATTGGATCGCTTATTTATCTTTAGAGTCGTATCAGAACATCCTTTTCAGACGTTTTCTTTAATATTTTATTCGCCATTATGTGTCTTGATTAATACCTAGCATTGCTGCGGATATTGATCCCCGAAAGTTGAATTTACGCTCTTTCTGTGAACGTTTTGGGCTTACCCAACGTTGTCGTTGGGGGCGTTTTCACTGCTCCCAGTTTCGGTAGTGTACTCTAGCTGACAAATGTTATTCTTTAGCACACATAATGCCCGCTAACTGGTGTCCATAAAAGTTTAACCCGGGCTTAATGTGGCATTTCGGAATGCGAAACGATGGATAAATTGCAGAAACAAGGCTAACACAACCATAAAATTCCTTCAATGAATTTTGCATTTAAGATCGCTTCCAGGCTTGGTCCCAGCTTATCTTCGGGGTGGAGAGAATTAGGCAACACGCGTCTCGCCGAACAAGGGGAAACTCGTGAAACAGGGAAGAACTTTCTGAGGAATGGCGTCGAATTTCAGACGGCGCCAGGGTGCTATATTTCCCCCGCTGGTTTGTAACCGATTAAATCACTCCTAATTTCAACTCCGTACTGTTTGGATAGGCCTACAGCGAAGAAGATGCGCTTATCAGGTTTAGGAAATGACGGAAGTTAGAGAAAGTGGATGTGGGCTTCCGGCAGTTTGATTTCTTAATGAGTCAGTACAATGTCTTTGTCCCCACAGACTGCCCACCAAATTAACCAGTGTTTTCATCAAACGTTGTAATTTCCCACATAAGCAGACAATTTAATTTACAAAACTAACACCGGATATTCACCCTCTCATTTGTGCGTGTACGCATGGCATAGAGGCTTGCGTGCGTTCTCGGGAGTGCGTAAGCCTAGGAAACTTTTGCTTCTGGGAGCGAGGGGATGCGCGAAGCGGGAATAGATAGTATTACTACGCGCCGAGGGGACGTCTTCTTGTGAATGAAGGGCTAGGGTACAACCCGACAGGAAAACTGGCATGAACCCTGAAAATCTGAAGTATCTGTGCTGAGCCACTCCTATCGATATCGCGACATTATCGAGGACAGCTTATAAAGTTATCGTAGACTCAAGATAGAAACACTACCACCGCGTTCACGATGGCGTAGCCCACCTGACATGTCGTGCAACGGTTTTGCACCGTCACCAGATTGTCGACGAGACGGCGATTCCCGAGAATAGCCTGTTTGAGCAACACGGGGGAAAGTGCATTTTCTATCGCATCCATCACATTTTTGTAAGGTTATTGCAAAGTTTTATGTATGAATTTGCAGAGCGGGTGTGACTTTTTTGTATTTAAAAAAAATTCTGGATGTTGAAAAATTGTCATTTCTAGCAGGTATTGGGTATCTCTCATTCTTCACTTCTTGGAAGTATAGCGTGGGGGACGGTAACCCGCCAAACCTAAAACTCATAAATCAATTAATGGAATTTCTTCAACAATCAAACGCAATTTCCCGGGAGTCAAACATTTATCCGAATCAGTGGTTGTAGGGTCCTAGGGGTTACTTTTCGCAAAATAGTTTGGTCTCAAGTTAAATAGCTGTCTGTCGTCTGCGATACACTGGTGTCTTAAATTGTCAACTCAGTCGAAAAATAACTTAAAAGGTGAAAGGATTTTCCCATCTAGAGAAGGCGGGAGTGAATTGCCGACCAGGTAACGTGAACTTACTGTCGGCGAGTGTCATTTTTTCCCTTGCAACTTTTCGGTGAAAAAAGGTTTTGGCGGGAACTTGGTCACGCGAGGTGTTTCAAATGTTTGGACTTCTTTGAGTGTTGAGACACGGGAAAAAGGCCGTTAGCGTGTGGTGTTTTGTCTTCAAACAACTTTGTGGTCAAACTTTGATCGACCCACTTTAACCCGGCGTATCCCGTGCTGGTACGGAATGCATCAATTCTTTCCGAAATTTGGACATTTGATAGACAGCTTGATAAAGTCACCATGTTCGCCACTATGACAATTTCCAACAAATCATCTATTGTGCACCTCTCGAAATCTATCAAAATGTTTTCTAAGCAATCTTTCAACAGTTTTGAAGATGATCTTTAAAAAGTTGATACAACTTAAGAAACAGTTTACAGTAACACGAAAACAACCCGATATATTTAAAAACAAGTGACATACGAAGTGTAGCTAAAATATTTTCAATTGGATAGATTTGTGTCAGTGTCTTCCCAAAGATCTTCGATGTGAGTATTCATATGCACTGCCCGCACTTTAGTGATAAAAAAGGCGAGGTGAATATGATGAAATACCGTTCCAGTAATCAGACCGTTCCTATTTCCGCGACACTGAAATAGACAATGCCTTCCCAAGTTTTGGCAGCCAGAAGATTCAATAGTTCCATTGGAATTCTTAAATTTCTTGATTTTTGGCAGATAATCATTCTTACTTACATCCCGTACAGTTCATTGGTCCTCTCAACTGTGTATTGGTGATTTTCAATTAACTTGTGTCTGCTGATTGGTGGGCCGTTCGTGTCTGTGTTTGAAGCCGATGCAGCAGTGGTCTTCTGGTTTTGAAATTTTAGTGTCTTTTTTGTTGATTGGCTGATTGTTTGAATTCGGTGTGAGGATTGGGCGATTTCCCGATAAATGCTTAGCAATTGTCAAGAGCACTCTGACTGTAGTCTTGAAAATTATTGTGGGCGAGGTGTGAAGTACTAACTTTGATATAATTCAACCTGTTTCCTGCGTTGATATGTGTACCATTTTAAACATGTTACTGAAACAGCCCTGATACAAGTTTGCATACGGCTTCAGATTTTGTAACGGCCTAAAACATCACCCAGAGATGAGAAATAACATGTGAACAGTGTAATATGGTTACACTGCATTGAACCGTTGTTTGAAGATGATATTATCAAGTATAAAATATTGATGATAGAAGGCATTCACCTAATTGACAGAGATAATGTTTGACAACAGGATACAGTAAGACTGACAAGTTACACAGTCCCTGTGTTGACTTAAACTTATCAGATAGTAATATAACGTTGATATCAAATGGTTTCATGGACTGGACTGTACACCTGTATGATGAGGAAAATGCAAAAATACTTCTGTGATATTTATTATTCAAATACACAGGTGGATGTTTTCCCAGTGCGTACACAGGTTAGCGGTGTGTTGCTGTAGTAGTCAAGAACCCTGTCCTGTTTCGCTGTACACTTTGGAAGGTGTTAAATTTAAATCTTGGTGTTTTAAGTACACTTTCTGTGAATCCCACTGACCCTAACTATGACAATAATTTTTCAGTGAAATTTATTTCCTCAAACGAAGTAACTTTTGTTGGTTAAAAACATTGTGGTGGTGATTCACCACTAAGATTTAAATTGTACTGTAAAAGAAGACTTTTTAGCTGGCATCCTTTTTTAGCAGATTTAGCGAAGTGATTAAATTTGCTAAGTTAAAATGCCATTAATTTTGACTTTTTCCCATATTTACGATGGTCACAATGTCTTTTCAGCTAAATAAAAAACCTGCTGATTGCAATGAAAATCCAATTCAAAGTGTTTACAGTACTTTGCTGTGTGCGCCATGAATGTTAGATGATTTAGAGAACAACCTGCCTCCCACATAGACATTCCTAGTCGGCATTTTAGCGGACATCAATGAAGGAGACAAGCCATAAAACTAACAGCCCTTCAAATTTGACAAATTTCATTTATTACAGTTTGTATTGACTCACAAGACTGGTCTTGTTGTAAAATTCTGTTTGGTCTCTCAACTTCAAATTTGCCAGGGCATGCCAATCCAAACTAACTCAATGAAAATGTAAGCAGTCTTCAGTGCTTTTCTCAAACAACTTTTATGTTCCAAGTTTTGGTACAAAACTGTTGAAATGTTTAATGAGCTCCACTGATCATATCTGGCTTTACAGAACATGTCTATTTCTAAGGTAACTTCTATTCATACAGAACAGCTCTGCCAACAGTTCAGCAGAGCAGCATTTCTATTTCATGTTCCTACTTAACTAGGACTTCTACAGTGGATTTCCTTTCTGTGTTTGTTTTCAGACCGTTTTAAGTAGCATGTATTTTGATGTATTACACCTATTGTTTCTACTTGTAATCTCAAATAATTCAGTCTTTTGTTTTCCATCAAATTTTGAAATTGGGTGAAGTGATTTGTTTTCTGTTTTCTCTGTGAGGTATAGCTGTACCTCTGTGTGATGACAATGCCTATCACATCGATAACAAAGGCTTACAGGAATAATGGTACAGCCCATTGAAAACTTTCCTTACTGATGGTGCTTAACGCTTTATTCACTGTGACTCCCCGTATCATACATATTGTCATTGTCACACTTGATTTCTGAAAGGTTTCAACAAAGCCCATCAGTGTCACCTCACAGAGCTGAAACCAGTGAATGTTTCTAGACTGGTTTCTACTGCGGCGTTGAAAGGTTTGAAAGTGTCAGCCTGATTTCAGTCCCTTGCGGTGAGAAGCTGCTCTGGTGTGTGTCTTTCAGAAGTGACAAATCCTCACTGTAAATGCAAGAAGTCAAATGGATGTATGTCAGTTTCTATTCATGAAAAAAGAAAGCGCCATGATGGAGGAAAAATCAATGTTAATGTGTGATTTTAATTCAACCTGCTCCCATCAAGCGGTGTCACCTGCCTGTACCATTGTGTTAAGACAAATATAATGTGCTGAAATACTCTTTTCCTGGTTAGAAAACAGAAAACATAGCCCTGTTATTGGAAATGGGAAAAGTGTGACTCCCAAATGGGGAACAGTTTAGAGGTTGATGGATTTTTCATCCACCTGCCCTGGCATTTACTAGTATTAATGGGAAATTTCTTTGTCTGCTAATTACAAGCTTACTTGAGTACGGCTCTAACCTCTTTGTGTGCAAACTCTGGTACATTGTAATTGACTCAAAAAAAAGTGACAATTTGTCTGCCGTAGACATCAATTCAACTCTTGTACAGAAAAGGGTAACCGCTTCAGCAGCAATCCATTCAGATTGAAAATCCTCTCCTTTTTGAAATGCATTGCAAGTGAAACGTTTCCTTTGACGGCTTTGTAAGTGTTGCTTTGTGGGTAGGTATTCGGCTGACGGCATGTGGGCAGCTGACGTTGAAGTCTCAATGCCGACAGGCATCCACATTGACACCTGATTTCCGAGTAGTTGACGGAATATCGATTGGAAACTTTGCATGGATACCGACATGGTGGTAAGGGTTACTTAAACATTGTTTTGCTGCAAATTGAGAGAATGCATTGCCCAAGGCAAGGAAGAGTCAGTATCTATCTGCCACCTCAACTCTGATTATGACAGATCTCTTGAAGTGTTTTTACTGATAGAAAACAAGTTCCTTTTCCTCCCTAAAGAAACCAACATTTTCCCAGATTTCATTTCCCAACAACTTTTTGATAGAAGGCTGAATTTTTTATGAGCACATAAATTGTTGAAATCCCAAATAAGATATTGTAATTTAGCCTATGGTTACATCATTTGTAAGAAATATTTCTGCAAGTAGAAAGTATGGAATTTCAATGAAAAAATTTAAGAGCTTGTCTTCTTTTTGACTTCCATCCCTTGAAATCTAAATCAAAAAAGTATGTACACAGAATAAAAATCTCTGATATTGAATAATTATATATTAAATAGTTTCTTTTTATTGCTTTCAAACTTACTAAAGTTAAGTGATAAATTTTATGAAGATACTTAAAAAAAAGACTGTCTGAGTTAATGATCCGATGCTACAAACAAAATTATTCAAAGTACATGTATGTCATGATAACAACGTACTTGGATCTTGACGAATTGAAAAATAAAAATTTGGAGGAACATTTTTTTAATGGCTCAAAATTTATTTCAGAGAGTGAAGTCACATTGTTTAAAGTCTCTTCGTATGATTGCTTTTAGTTATTAAAGGCAAATGACTAGAAAATGTTGAGTATATTTGCCAGCGCACTGCTTGTAGCAGTGTCTTTGGTTTGTATCGGTACAGGAGAGATCCTACCAGCTTGAAGATATTAATCCTTGCTTTGAACTGCTCTGTAGAAAAACCTTGAATATATGTAAAGATGAAGATGTGGAAAAATAGCATGACCTTCTCAAAACAAAAGCAATGCGTTTACATGTATCCATTTTCAAGAATCAATCAAAATTTTGATGAAAAAAGTGATGAGTATTAACTGAAGGAGCATAGAGGTGTAGTGTTACTGCACCCAGCATTCATTTGACATGAACCATCATCTTGTATTCACAGACAGTGCATGGTTCTCCTCAGTGCCCTGACCCCATTATAGTTTGTATATTTTGAATACACTTTTTTGCGCCTTTAATTCCTGCTGTAAATGTCAGATGACTGTCATTGAGTCAGTTGATGTGTATTGCAATGTCTAGGTCAACTTAACACTTGGTTGGTTTCATCAGGAAACCAGCCATTCCTAGTCTGTCTTTCTTCAACTTCCTCAGATTTTTCTCCTCCAGAAATCATGTTTTTTCGTAGTCATGTTTTGTGTCGGGTTTGAAGGCTGAAAGGTGAAAGGATAGATCAGCAGAAAAAGAAAGCACTGGCGTTAAAACATGAGGATGTGATGATTCATCTTCTCATTTGCTGTCTCAAAATAATAATTGTCTTGAATCAGACTGTTGTTTATGTTCACTGGACCATGTCAACAGAAGAAGTTGAAATTTTAATTACAATCTCCAGTTTATTCTCAGCACGGCAATTGCAACAGCGATATTTTTGCAACATTTTTAAGTGTCGCTGACGAAGAATTTGCTGAACTGAGCAAACTGGCATCCTTCTTTATTAGCTGTTAGCAGACCGTGTGAAGCCGAACTCCAATGATTTAACATTAGGAAGGATACATATCGATTTGTTCAGAGTTGAAATTCCAATTGAAATCATGCTCACTGACAAAAGACCCTGCTTGCCCACAATATCAGATGTCTTCGCTTAAACACAGACAGAGTGTGAATGGTTCACTTCAATGCAGAAGTTTGTTTATTTACTATAGGCAACTCTTGAGAGACAGATCTTAGTCATACAAGGAAACTAGATCAATGATGTTTCTCTCTGAGCATGTGGAGCGAAGTTCTTATGAGACACGAGCTGAATAGATACCGGGTCTTTGTTCCATTACTGAAGCATAGGAAGCCCGTCAGCTGTCAAGTCAGGGACAACCCAGGACATATATTTCAAATATGTTTATAAATATTTTGTCAAATAGGCAATAAAGCTCATTTCTTTTTCCTGAAACAGCCATAACAATTATTCTTATCAGTGCTGTGTTTTTCCCTCGGGAGATGATATCCCCAAAGTTGATAGTCCGGAACGTGAGTGTCCTGTCGTTTTCCCAGCTGCTTTGCCAATCTCTGAAACAGTGTGGCCTTTGGTTTTAACAATGCGAGATTCTACCCCAGTATTTGAAATGGATTTTTAAAAGTTCAGGAGGAGTGCATCTTTTTTGTGGAGAGAGAAGTCGTAATATAGAATAGTAAAGCAGAAAAGTTGCTCAATTTCTAAATCTGTTGCTTAAGTTTCAGCAGCTTGTTGTTTGGAATTTTATTTCAATTTCAGTGATTAGCTCAGGGGTGTTTCCAGTTCTTTGTTTCTGTTTGGCTATACTTCTATCATTTTCATCAAGACAGTACATCAGTATCCAGAAATGCCATTTTCAGAGATAGTGACTATTAAATTTAAATCACATGTAACTCCTTTGAGGAAGAATAGGTTGTAATGTGGCTAACTTGTTTTCCCAGCTAATTGAACAAAACAAAATGTAGAATACCAACATACACTTGATAAACACTCATCCGATCTGTTACAGAACATGCTAGAAACGAACAAAAGTTCAGGATTTTGTCAAATATTTTAGCAAAAAAATCTGTACGACAGTAGTAGGTACTGTTATACTTAAAACTTTAACAATACAACTTTTTGATAAGTTTCTGATGTCTGTAACTTGACAGCATCAACACTCGTGGTTACAATCTCCATGCCGACCAAAGACTACATCAAGAGAATGGATTAAAAGATTCTCAGTGCCGGTAGTTCTGATGAAGTGGGATGTATATTTCCCCACAATTTGACTAAAAGTGCCCATAGACACAGAGTAATTCTGCTGTATTTTCAGGGCTGGAAAAAAATCAATGAAGGATCTATTAAGAGTGAATTAGTGGGTGTCGGCAGCGGCAGAATTTTCAATGTTTGGTCTTGTGGAGTTAGTACAGTTGTCCCACCTGCTTGCAACGCCATACAAAAATCCTCGGGTGCAATGAAAGAGGACGAGTGGTTTCAGCCCGAAGTACGCATTACTCCTGATAACGCTAATTATTCAGTAGGCTGCTATCAGTCAAGGCGGTGATAAACCTTTTCGCTCTGAGATGTGATAGAGAAAGCGTAGGTGAGCAAATTGAGTGATAAGATGCCACTTCCAAAGTCTGTGCGTTTAATCCATACCCCATATGCTGAAGCCATCGTAGTGGAACGATTCCTTTCGGCAATCGATTACGTGTATCTCTGCGCGACTTTTTTGCGACTCGAGAGCAAGACCAGCTCTGAAAGATGTCAAAGTATTAGCAGAAAATAAAATGAGAAAAATGGAGACATTTATCAAAGAAAATCACTTGAATAAAAAGATATAAATATTAATTTGATATTGTCTGAGTGTTATCAGTATTGCAAATTTATGCACAAAATGCTCTTTGTAAACTAATGACCTTGCAGTTCAGTGTTGCTGATGGAGGTTTATTGCTCATTGAATGTGCGAAACAAGGTTTTACATCAGTACTCAGCCGTATAAATTTCAGTTGGCGTATGTAGTTTGTGTGCTGTGATGTGTGCTTGAAACATCAGAACTGATAGAAGGAGAGAGAGAGAGAGAGAGAGAGAGAGAGAGAGAGAATAATTTTTACTTTTCAGATCAGTTTCCAAGACAATTGTAACCATGGTGACCTTTGCTGGCTCTTTCTGTTACCTGACATCCGTGCTGCCTTCATCACTACTACCAAGTTGGAAAGTTGTTGCAGTTCCCTGTTCACCAAGATACCCATGCTGTGATAGATGTTTTTGACTCTATGTGTGTAAACGTATGATGAACCTTTCACCGCTATGGTTTTGTTAAATTCTGTCTGTCATCTTTTGCAACTTTTTACCTCCTCTCAGTGAGATAGAAATGAAAGGGGGTATTGAGTCTTGGTTACTGACTTTTGACAAGTTTGCCAGTATGTGTATTTCTGTGTGTCAATTACAGCTTGTCGGGTGTATTACCATAATCATATTGAAATATCCGGTGTTTTGTGTGATAGTAAAATATGTCTAGGCAGAAAATTCAATTGTGGAACCCCCTTCAAAAACACCTACAAAAAAACAAACAAAACAAAAAACAACCAAACAACAAAACAAGAAAACAAAAAAAACTAAAACTATACACATCACACACATTTAGTCTTGGATGTTAAAAATACTTGGTATTTCAGCACCAAAGACGTGTAGTTGATATATACACAGAACAAAATTGCCACAATGTCAAAAGTTGGTTAACTTAGATCCACTAATCATTCAGTTTGTGTTTGTGTGTTTGTACAATGGATATCAATGTGAATAGTCAATCAGAGATGCATCCAATGGTCCACAAATTAACAAAGCTGTTGCAATCTGCATCACAGTGCACTTGCTGTAAGATGTGTGTGATATGTCTCTGTGAAAGTGGTCAGCTGACCGGGTAACCAAGGCACTGTAATTGTAGAGAGATTTCACAGCATGGAAATTGGTGAACAGGTAACTGGTTTTCAAACAAGGTATGTAGAAGATGGCAGTTTAGGTGATAAAAATCTGCCGCAGGTAAGAAGGGAGAGCCATCAAAGTGTCACTCATATCTGTCATGTGGTTCTACTTTGTTTTACGATATAATCCACCGGCGCTACATTTATAAAGTTTGATTTAGACTAAGAGGAGTTACGGTGAATGTGCAGTGCATGAGAGAAAGTAGTGTGTGCGTGTGAGTTGACAGAAACAATAGAAAGGAAGCAAATCTGATTTGAAGAGAAATGAAAGAGGAAAAATGAGAATGTCAGGGAGAAGCACAGAATGATGCGTCTTCATTTTGAGAAGGACAATTTTATGAGAGTCCAGCAAATCGGTTGTATGAGAGACCCCAAAATTCAGACTATTATCTAAATTCTTGAGTATTCCGTTGAATTGCACCAAGAACTCTACCTTATAGTCAAAGTAGATTTCACTTCTTTTAACCCCGCAGAGGGGAGAGAGTGTGTGAACTGTGGAGCTGTTTCAACTCCTTTGTGGCGTCGAGATGGTACCGGACATTATTTATGTAATGCTTGTGGATTATATCATAAAATGAATGGGATGAACCGACCGTTGATCAAACCCCAGAGGCGCCTGGTAAGTCATGTATGACTTTTGAAATTTCCAAATAAAACATGAAGATGGGCAATGGTTAACTTTCAGAGTAGAGACAATGTTACTGTCGGTCAATGAAATGCATGGAATGCACAAAGTGTGGGAAGTCATGAGGGTCTTTAAACGTTTAAAGTTATGTTCTGTCTGAGGATTTCCCACAATTGGTTTCTTGCTGCCTTCATTGCATCTACCCTGAAAGTCAACCTTTGACCTCTGATCTTATGGTAGAGTAAAAGATTCAATCTGATGTGCCTCAGTCCAGTTGCTTTCCTCTGGTTCCTGTAAATCTTTTCAGTATTCTTCAATATATTCTCCACAGCTTGCAAAAAAAACCAGAGGGGTGCCCAATTTACATAACAATGTGAATTTGCATGTAAAATGTATTCTTTGGTGTTGCTATTAGCATATGAATGGATTGCTTGAAAAAGCAGCGATGGTTCCTCCCACAAAATCCCCTTGTTGAGATCCCTGATCTTTTTCAAAGATTGTTGAATACAGCATTACACCACTCATGACATTTTGAAAGTAGACATTTTGACATCTTGGCAAAATGCACCAAGGAGGCATACAGGTGAGGAACTGGACTGATCAGGTATTATAATTCAATAAAAAATATTAGTGATAAGGATAACTACATAAAAAGTTTTCAAAATATTACATTTCACATGACCTAACACATCATAACTAGTTAATGGAAAATTTAACACTACACATCTTGGCTAGATTCGATTTTATGTGATCTGAGTTAGATTGTGTTTGTTTGTCTTGATCACCTGTCTTTAGCAGCCAATCAAAATGTAGTATTACAAAGTACACGTTTCAAGAGTCTTACTGGATTCATCAAAAAAATGCTGCACTCATGAAATAATAAGGTTTGATAAATATGTAAAGATCTGATAAATAATGTTATATTTCTGTGTTAACACTTGTAGCTTGTATTTAAATGATAGCATGTACTCAGTAACTAAGAGCTGTTTCCATATTTCTTAATGTATCGATGCTGGCCATTTGATCATGATAAGTGTAATGCTTCATCGTATAACACCAGATAAATATCATCTCACATTAGATTTTAGTGTACTTTATAAGATAGTCATCAATTATTAACAATTTTTCACAAATAATGCATGTTGAGAAGTTTGCTGTTGCTTTTTCATAGTGCTGTGCAAGATCCTGGAAGAATAGACAAAAATAGCCATGCCACTGGCAGCAAGACTCTGGGTCAATATCAACGGCATGTCACTGCATTCAGTTGTTTGTTGTTTTGTTCCTCCTACGAGGAAACAATTAACAAACTTGACATGCAGTCAAAGCTTTGCTTCTATATTTTCATCATTCACCTATGAAAAAAAAAATGTCATTGTGCCATGGTGCTGTCTGCGCTACTTGTCATTTTGTCTGTATCGCTATCATTTCATTATCACATGCCCCATCTGACGTGGGCAGGCTGGAGCTAAACAAAAAAAGATAAACAAATGCAAAAAAAAAAAAATGCAGAGACATTGAAAACATGCTTTTGGGCTTGAAATTCTGGTATTTTCTTTGCTATTTGCTTCATCACATGCATGTGTTGCTAGAATACTAAAAAAAAGCTTTTGCACATACAAATCATCTGCTTTATAAACTCATGATTTGATATTGAACTTCAATATTTATAAATCAAGTGAAATGATAATAAGAGAAGTCTGGCAAAATATCTACAAAATATATATAGTGTTTTTCTCATCTGTCAGTTTGAAGATTTCACACAAAAACTTAACAAAAATGCAAGTTGTTTACATCTGAAAGTCTCATAGCATGCAAAAAAGACTCTTTTGATTGCTTTTGTCAGTTTATAATATTTGGAATATCTTTATATGTTTTCCTTCAGTCTGCGTCACGTCGGGTAGGTCTTCAATGCGCCAACTGTCATACAACACAAACGACTCTTTGGCGTAGGAATAACGAAGGTGAACCGGTTTGCAATGCCTGCGGACTGTATTACAAGCTGCATTCGGTATGTATATCATCAATAAGTTTTTGCTTCTCTTTATCGATTTTTTCTTTCCCTCCTTTCCCAGTCTGGCTCTCGGCATGAGGGTATTTCTTGCTCCAACTGTGGGACCACGGTAACTACTTTGTGGCGCAGGAATAATGAAGGTGAACCAGTGTGCAATGCCTGTGGGTTGTATTACAAGCAGCACAAAGTATGTATCCCTACACCCATGTACAGCCTGTTTATTCATGTCTGTCCTGTGGTCAAGTTGTCCTCCTTACATCATTAAACAGCTCAGTACACCTCATATTAGATACAAACAAACATGACAAATTAGATGAAACTTCACTTAGAAATCACCTAATTAACTGAGAAAAAATAAGGAAAATACTAAATCCATTTATTAGCTCCATAAACCGGACTGATTAATTATCATCTGTTACAAAGGTGTTGTAGAAGGGTATATGTCATGTTTTTTTAGGACTTTAAATCAATCAAACCTAGTGTGTAATTCTCTGTTTGATGTGTAATTATGATGTAAAACTTCAAAACAGTTAAACCTGTGTTTACCCTAGTTATCTGTTGTCATTGTTACTGTTCTTATTTATTAGCCAAAGTTTATCAAAAATTTGCACATCATCCAGCAAGTTTTATCTTTTGCACGCACACATGTATACCAGAGTATGCTCTTAGCACACACATCAACATTTACTGTTTGCAGAAACTAGCACTGGTGTCACATGAAGGTTGTTCAAAGTTAGTGGTGGTTTTGACCAAAAATGTTACAGGAAGAGAGGGATATGTCTTGAGAAGAATGTGTCATTTTGCAAGGAAAAAACTTCGCTATGTTTGTCAGAGTCTGTTTACAGAAGGATGTTGTTTGCCATGTTGTGTTGTCCTACATTTGGTGTTTACTGAAGTGTTGAGGTAGAGTGCATATTGGGAACAGATATTCAGACTCAAAAAAAATTGTCATAATAATTCACAGGTCTGCAGGCTATGTCAGGATTCACTTTGAAGCCTGTCAACTTAATGTAGGTTTCACTATCCAGTTTTTGTGAAAATCAAAAGTTTACAGTAATTTTTCCCTGAAAAGAGTAAACACAGGGTAGGAAGGCCTTTTCAAACATCAAATAACATGAAACGTAATTTTCGGTAAGTCAGTTCTCTGATCGCAAACTTGGCTTTATAGGTCAAATCTTTATTCCTGATAGCATATGTAAGACAATTTATACATTTATCGTAAATTATGTTTCAAGTCTTATAATATTCTAAAAGTTTTCATTCTGGAAATGAGTAAAATTTATATAGAAGATGACTTACTGCCATCCAAACTATTACTAAGCTGGCTTGACTTGGCTTGGCGAAGTCAAAGCTGTCGAACATGACTCCATTATCAGAGAGATATTGTCAGAGTTTGGGTTTGAGAAAGGAGCCATACTGGAGGACCACGGGAAGTCACATGACCCGACATAATATGAGGAAGGGGTGTACTATTTACATACCTTTCTGTTTAAACTGACTTTAACAAACAAACTCTCTAGATTGCAAATTGAAGTGGTTTCATCCATGTGAGAGGTGGGGTGGGGAAGTGTTGAACAAAGCTGGTTTTCAGGGATTGTGGAAAATGCCCCTTGTCTGGTTCACAGCACACATTGCTTATATGTTATGAAAATTTAACATCTTGAAATGGGTGCACAAAAAGTTATCTGGAAACAGACATAGTTCAAGGAGTTTATTGAACGTTATGTGACTTCAGGAGTATCTAGGATTAATCTTATCATCTCCCAGAGAGAAAGGAAGCAATCAATTTAGATAAAACTCTATAAAACTTGTTCTTACTGTTTTGGAAATGATCTGAATGAGGAAGTGGTCTTCCTGTTGGGGGAAATAACAAGTTTTGCTGTTGTTAGTGACTTTTTTGACCTCCATGTTTACAGTTCATGATGTTTACATTTTAGGAGCGTCAGTGTGTGTGTGTGTCAATACAACGTTTAAATTGAACAAAAAGGAAACAAGCAAAGAAGTTGAAATCAGTAACGGTGAAATGTGTTCTCATTTACTTGAACAGGTTTCATAAGAGTCACAGTTGAGTCAGACTGGTTTGTATGATTTCAAAAAAAATTGATGTTGACTTTATTTCAGCTGCAGAGAAGAGTCTAAAATGAAACTAGAATAGTCATGAATTTAGATCTGTTTTTGTTCACAAACACCGTCCAGTGGAATGATAGGTTAAGACAGTAACTATATGTTACTTTGATCAGGATTTTCTTGATGAACATCTATCCTGAGAGATGAGAGAAGAGTCTGTATATGTATGCAGTTAGTGCATTATTGTAGTATTTGCATAGTCAGAGTATCCTTTAAGGCATTGGAATGGTTACTTTTATCTGGTAGGTTTGCTGGATTCCTGTTCAGAATTAGACCAAATAGACAAGAAATTATGAAACGAAAAAGAATTTACGGTGGCACACAAAATTTACCAAAAGTGCACATTGTTTCTACATAGTTAAAGTATTATTTCTCTTCTTCTTACAATTAAAATCATCAGATGATTTTTCTTCTCTTCTAACTCAAAACACTGTTATGTTTTTTTTATTTCTTCATCTTGTAGTTTTGAAATTGCCAAATTAGCAAAAATCAGCCTTAAAACCTGAAATTTTAAAACAGCAATGATTAATTTTCAAAATGCCAGTGATGCAGATTTCTGACAACACATCGTAGTTGGCTTATTGTCTTTCTGTGGTTTTTACCTAGCTGTGCTGGACTGAGTCACTCAAAAATGTGGCAATATTTGTACATCTTAGAAGAAAGGGCAAATATGAGAAGTTTTTTGATGGTTTTGTTTGACTTCAGTATAGCTCAGTAACTTACAGCCTTGATACCATGTTGACAAACAGTAAAATTTTATTTAACTTTCAAACATTGTAAGATGAAAATGTTTCTGCCTGTCACTCCTGAGGACTCTTGTTTGAAGTAAGAAGTCATAAATTTTCTTTGGTGTGCTCTAGTTCAGGATATGAGAGTGTTCTCAATCATGTGTGAAAATTTTCTGACTAAAATTGTGCAATACACCACTATGTTTCTATTTTTCTCGTTCACTGTAGAGGGTAAGAAACTAAGCTTTATACAGCCTTTGTAATAAAAAATGGGAGTTATGTTCCTTGAAGACCTCTAGACTGGAATCTCAAAAGTAATTTTAGATAGCGCTTTTGACGCAAGTCCAGATAACATTTTAACATGGAACGTGGAGTAAATGTCAGTGCGTTCCATCAGAATATTATGTCAAGATAAAGGTTATCGTGGTCGATAACTCTTGAAACTCCATATCCTCTACCAAGCAAGGCAGGAATTATCAACGGCTGTGATTTTTCTACTGGCTTCTAGCTCAGGCTGTGGCAGAATAATTTCCAAACTTTTACATTTCAGTCATATTGGTATAACATGGTAAAAATTTCTTGTAGGACACTGCTAATTGTGTTAAGATTGTAACTGTGCAAGACTTTTAACTTTTCAAACTTTTAACTTTTCAAAAGCTTTTCAAACTTTTTGACTTTTAACTGTTCAACAACTACAGTTTTTCATCAGACAGTAAATTTTTCATGTCATGCATCACAATGACTCAATGGAAATTTAGAAGAAGCTCTAGTAGCAATACCAGTGCTAAATTTCAAAAATTCAGTCTGGCTTTTCCTTCATTGATGTTATAAGGGCTGTGATTGGATAATTGTAAATGTTGAAATCCAGTAGTTTGTGCATGCCCTGGTATGTCAGCAAGCCAGGGTTGTTTGTTTGTACTGTGTCTTTAAAAGCCATTGGAAAGCCAGCAAGACCCTGGCCCTTATCATAAAACCCATACATCACCAGCTATAAAGCTGCCACATTAAGACTTTTATGGCACCCAATTACCTCAGTGGCCAGTGCTTGTATAGCTAAGGCATGCCCAACAAACACAACATGACAGACCAACCGACAGACAGACATAACTGACCGTGGATAGCACAACATGGACTAAGTGGATGAAAAACAAAGTTCTGTTGCTAAGAAATTTCAAACTTTGGTGTCTTACAGCAGCCTTGCTGTGGTACATCTATCAAGGCAAAAATGAAAAGCTGACCATAGCAGTGGACGTCCTTTGACGATTCTGCTCCACCGTGATTTAAAAAAACCGCTGTACTGAATTGACCCTGTGACATACAGCTAGCACACCTGCATCAAATCTTCTTTATAAATGAGAAAAAATTCGATATATGAGTAGACAAAGAGATCAAGAAATGGGATTTATGGTTTTGGTAGATTGATGTCCAGTTTAGATGTAAAGCAGAAATATGCAGCACAGTATAAAGCTGAAATATACAGCCCAGTAAAGCTGAAATATACAGCACAGTGGAATATTTGTGTTTCCCAGTGCACACCAGTGAGGGTGTTAATACAGTGTTTAAATACTGCCACTGCTACTTAACAATTTAGATGTGATATGGATAAAAACCTTATTGAAACTGCCCTACTCCAAATGCAGTGCAGACCCAGTACATCATCCACCTGATATTGGCCACTGCAACTTTATAAAGGTTTTGATACATCCCCGGTTCTTTGTATTGTCTTCAATGACGTCTGTTTGGCTGCGTCCATGCATGCATTCTTGGTTTGTGATAATCAGTAACGGGGAAACCTACCAATGGGTGGAGTTGTACAAAGCGGTAACTGAGCTTGTCAAATATTCGCATAAAAAATTACATTCCAAAAGCTTAGAAAATAGCATTATAATGTTTGATCAGTTAGTCAATCAGTTGATGAGTGTGTTGATTTTTGACCTAAGATCAATCACTACTTCCTGAAATAGATCCTACCAAATTGACTTCAAACAATAAGATCGTACCATCTTTTCAGTTAGAAGGGGGTCGCATCGTAATTAAATAATCATGAATCTTACAATTGGGTATAAAATGGTTATTTTTGACAGTAACTTGAATGGGTACACTGTAGGATCTTCCAGTTATCACATGTAATACAGCTACTGGTTAAATTTGACAAAGATACGCCACCCAGAAATACGAACCGCAAGGAAGTGAAAACAGACTTGAAAACCAAAAAACCACTGTACTTGGGCTAGTTAACTGCACAAGCCACAGAGAAACTGATATTTCCTTTCCCAGGTCAGGATATTATGACTCAAGTGGATAAAATCCTTTCCTTTGATTATTTTTATTGACCTATTTGTGTATATGTAGCCTTCAGTAATTGACCGAATGAATTTTAATAAGTTCAGAGAACTGCATATTTTGCAACACTTCTATTTCTTTCGTTGAATAGTATTTAATATAAGTAATCTCTTTTATCTTATTTTTCCATGGATCAAGTACGCAATTGACCGAAGAGGTGAATTTCATTGACGTAAATGTTTTAGTTGTTCATTTGTGACTGGGTTCTCATATCATACATCTGCAAGACCCTGGCTCTCAAAGTTGGTGAAAATGCCCTTGTTATGGCTTTGAAAGCGGCCTTGTCACTCTTTTAAAGGGGTCTGTTTAACCCTTTCACCTATACGGGTTGGCCCAAACCCTTTGTTATCAATGATGAATGTGGATCTGTACACAGGGAATTGGGGTCGAACAGGTTAATTCTGAAAATCATCAAAAAAGACTCCCAAATACAGTTTCCCATCATGAACAGTTTAGTCAAGGAAGGAATTTGTAGAACACAGTTTTGGTATCTGGAAACAATGCTCAGTTCTCACAAACAGAATCTTGATTGATGCAAGCCATCAACTTCAAGCATTGTTCATGTCAAACTAGGAAATGGTCAAATTTTCCCACAACCCAGTCACCTGCACCACACCCACTGTATTCCAATGTGCCCGGCTCTTTCCCCATTCACAGGGCATTCTTTTTCCATCAGATTTGTGGAATTCCTTGTATGCTAAGTAGGGGTACCCCCAGGGAGATGTCTTTCTCATGGCTGGGGAGAAACTCTTTGCCTTTGAGCTTTACTCTGCTGTAATTTTCCATGTGCTCTTCGTTGCGTTGGTTCTGGAAGAAATATGGGCAATCATGTGATCTTTTCCCCGTCGGACCACATATAGCTGTCAGATGTGTTTAGGAAGAGGAAATAAGTGGCCATGTCAAACAGTGATTCAGTCGGTGTCAGATTTGTCCAGTCATAGCCAACCAACAGAAGACAGTTAATTAAATTGAAAGCTTACACTCATAGCCATTCATCAGAGAGTATCTATCATACACGCTGCCTGCTGAGTTGGCCTGCTTTAACCTGAGGATAGTGTGCTTCCCCTCGTTCCCCTTGTCTCTCAGGGGGAATGAAACCCTACCAGCTTGGGACAACCAACATGTTGACGTTGCCAGGACAACACCTTGGTGCTGTTTACAGCTGTATCAGTAGAACTACAGAAAGGCAACATTAACAGTGTGAAAAATGAGTTGTGATCATCAAAGATAATTAACTAAGATAATTAACAGTATTTAATGGTTCAAGTTTACCCACAGGTTGGTTGAGAAGTGGATTTCTAGCCAACATTTCTTAGTTTATTTGTCATGAAGACAGTTTTTGATTTGTCAATAGAAATGAAAACGATAAAAAAGTTCAAAAGAATGATTGTATTGTGTTCAGTAACATGCTGAAATTCAAAGACTTGTTTTCATTGCTAAGAAACATACGTACACACTGGCGTTCATAGCTGATGATGACTTCCAAAGCCATCTTTCCTGACATGCCAACATTCCACAGGAAAACAGCTTTTTCCTTCCGTGCACACACAAGGAAAAAGTCCAAGTAAGGCCGCCTCTTAAAGAAGTTGCTGCTGATGAGTTCCAAATTGTAGTTCCCTACGCACACACACAGACACACACACATTAGTGGAGTGAAAGCTGAATAATATCACTCTATGGTATGCCGAGCTTGTCAACTCCGATGCAAATGACTATGTTATGTTGCAATCTACTGTTTGATTTCATGTTTGATTTCATGGATAAAAGACATGGCTGTGCCTCTCAGTCTAAGCTGGATGAGCAACACATGTTTTAAAATGTTTGTCATCGCAAAGATATTTGATAACCAGAATGAAATAGGAAAACTAACAGGAAGTTTCTCTTGGCAGTTTCAGGACAAAATAGTAACGCTTTCAGCCATGTTTTTGACCTTGTTTAGTTGATTTCAAGAAAAATGAGGATCATTAGGGTTTTTCTTAGGCTTAGTGAATCATTGAAATTAAGACTTAACCCTAAACTTCTTAAGTTTTACTGTATTGAGAATTTAATCATCAACAAGACTGATTATTAGATCTGGCAGCTGTGGACAGTTTGTTGGCCCGTGGGTCATATTTCAGTTCACTGATGAAGGAAAACTCCCAAAGATAGTCATGTTGACTGATTAAATGTGTCATTTATTAGGGTATGGCTGTTAAATCAAGCTCGTAATTACTTAATCAACCTAAGATGAAGTAGATTCTTTTTGTGAAGATCGTTCTTCCAAAACATTGACTTCAACGTTATGAGAAATGGTCATGAGAGCGTGACAACACTGGTGATGTAAACTGTGTATCTCTTTGTGCTGTGATGAGATGTCAGTGGTCATCAGACCATGGCTTCAGCATTTCACTCTTCTTGTTTTTCTCTTCTGTCCACACATGTTGAGATTAGATCTGTGAACTTTTCAAAAAGGCAGCCAAGCGTTGAATTGAAGGGGAAATTAAATGTCTAGTTGAAATTGATATCAAGCTCAGCGAGTTCAAAACCTATCATCGATCATGTCTAGGAAAGACGTCAAATTGAAAAATCACACAAAGTTCCTAAAATAACAAAAAATAAGTAAATAATCAGAAACTGGTACTTGCGCATGATCCAATGATGTTGTGAATGGTATTGTTCTAATAGCTCTTTCAGTGAAGGAGACTAAATGATGAGTTTTCAGTATCGTGAAAGATTTCTAGAGTTCAAATCTCCATGAAACTTCACACTGAGGTAGAAAAAGTCTGTGGTCGTGTGTATAAGTAATTTTCTTGCACATCCATGCCAACAGTTTTTGTATATTTGATGCCAATAGCCATATTTTGGATTCTGGATCTCTGAATGGATAATGAAAATGTACTTCCCCCTTAATGGCTTGACAGTTATCTACAGATTTTACGGTTACGGTCACATGTATACTGCCCTCACAGGTAGAAAGAGGAGAGTTTGAAATAATTCAGTTGAACTTTCCTTGGCATTTTTTATGAAAAATTCACTGTCAATGTGAAAATTTATTGCTTCAGTTGATTTGACTGAGCAATATTGTTGTATTTTATGAAATCAAAATTTCGATTTTACCAGAAAACTTAACTTGTCAAAACAAAACCTTCGTGATCTCTGAAAAGATTATGGTTTTTTTCTAACATATTTTTGATGTTTGCAACCTTTCATGAAATGTTTTACCCCATTTTTCTCTCCCCTCCTTACTGTCAAGGTCAAATGTAAGCCAGGCTCTTGTTTACTGTCAGTGCCTGTCTTCAATGAAAGGGTCATATTTTTGACAAGACTTGTTTGCAGAAAGTTGAAAAACAGTATATCTGTCAGTCATAAATTGACAGTCTGGCCCTGGTGAATGGGACTCCATTGTTGAAACTCTTGCCATGGAGGCATAAAAATGTCTTAGTAAAGTTTAACACACAATGGAGAAAAACCAGACTCAATCGCACCGTAAAATTGTTTTTAACTGGTCTGGACTATTTGTTTGAATTCAGATTTGGGGGCTAAGGGGCAGTTCGTCATTGCCAACATTGAACAATTTATGAGGCAATTAGACTTTTAGAAACACATTTTGTGAAGTATTGCAAACTTTGGTCAATAACTTCTGACTCAGTGAATGATCTTGAAGTGAACCATGGTCTTGTTTTATTGACACAATGTCAAGGTGTAATTTGTATCAGCAACGTTCTCCATGCCAGATTTACTCAGTTTCAAATTCTATCCATCTCAGCCGTATGGATGAATATTTCTGTCAGTACTCATGCTGTCATTATTACACCAAACATGTTGTTTGACTTTTGGAAAAATTTCTCTGTGTAATCTCCTGAGTAACCTAAAATAATTCTAGAAGAGAATTAACAAGTCCTTCCAGAAGTTAGCAAATCTTATTCTGTGTTACCTAGACAAGAGCAAACAATCAAACCTTGAGAACTTTGTTTTCATGAGATCATTACAAATGCCACAGATAACTTTTCTCCGACATGTTTTCAGCAAAACATGTCCACTACTTTGGCACTAGACTTCTTGGCAGTGTTTGGTTTCACTGTGGTAATACGCACCTCTAAGAAAAAAACAACATAAATGGAGAGACATACGTCTATATTGTTGCAAAAGGTTATGAAGCCCCGGAATAGAGATTGGCACAGATCGAAAAAATTTTTCAATAATATTTCAAAGGGAATTACATTTTGAACAATCACTTTCATGGGCGCTATACTCTATCTAGCATCATTGGTAAGTGTGTAGCATAACTACTTTTGCATTCATATGACAAGTTACGAGAATCTTGCTATCATCAGGTGTTTATTGTTTGAGACTATTTCTAGACATCTCTCTGAGTTGCCAATTTGATCTCAAATATCTGAGTAATTTATCTGTCTGGGCTAAATTTATCCCTGTCTTAACCCCCCTCTAATTACTTTCTGGTGAAGATTGGTTTATTCCATCCGGAATAAGAGTTGAGGAGGGTGAAGGACAGACCTTATCCTGGTTTCTTTCAGTGTTCTCCAGCGGGGGTCATTGAAAGTTGTGGGAAAGTTTCTGTGGTGAACTGAGGGTGATATGTTTGTGGGTGTTTCAGGAAAGGGAGGCACATGTTTCAATTCTGCGAGTGACACCTGTCCTGTGTCACATCAAAATGCTGTAGAGTTACCAGGTGTAGTTCCAAATTTCTGATATACTGTTTTGTCCATAGTCTTCAGTTTGAAAATATAGTCAGTTTCAAACTTCTCATCCGAGTGCATGTTTTAAGACTCATCTTGCAAGATGCTGAAATATAACACCAGTCATATTTCACAGTTCTTGTGTTTTAAAATGTCATTCAAACATGGCAATATAATGAAAATATGGTTTTGGTGAATATTGTGAAAAGTAACCAA
Source organism: Ptychodera flava (assembly GCF_041260155.1). Classification (NCBI taxonomy): domain Eukaryota; kingdom Metazoa; phylum Hemichordata; class Enteropneusta; family Ptychoderidae; genus Ptychodera; species Ptychodera flava. Next base: position 3,655,300 of record NC_091944.1, on the reverse strand, counting down.
AGACTGTGAGTCAACAGCACTCACTTCCACCCTGGGAATTATAAGTTTGTTTGACAAATATTAATATGCATTTAGCCGTTTGGAGCAGTAGTAGAATATTTAAATCCTAATAAGGTGTTGCGGCATGGACAAGGGGGGCAATTTATACTGATTGTCAAACATTTGATTGCACAACTGGCGTTTTATTTTGAATTATTGGTACGGTCAAATCAAAAGAAAGAAAGCAAACATGATGCTGAAAGAAATTGACAGTAGAGCGATGAAACTGGGCTAGCGTTTTTCACCACAAGGTAGAAAATTACTGTTTTATGTAATTCGGAGATACGACATGTTTATTCTAAGCTTGTAAATCAAGCTCGTTTGGTAGCACAGTTTCTGTTGGTTTCTTTTCCCCATTTTGAATTCTCTGAGAGATAGTTAAATAAAACACTTCATGATTCTAAACTTTTGTGTTCTGCTTTATGCCACTGAAGCATCTACAGTGTTTTTTCCCACATTGTACCAACACTGAATATTCTTTTCTCTGGTGTCGATTTTAAGTCTGTAGTCTATGGGTCCGATTTCAGCCCTATGTACCGAAAGATGTGTGTAGACCAAAGCGGAATGAACACAAAGTGAAATTAACATACCATAGTGGAATCTAACACTTTTTAAATTGTTGGGGTAGATAGTTTTCATGGTTTTGAACAATGGTAAAATCTCAAACCCATCATCCTTGATTTTTATCATGAAATCACAGTAACAAAAGTAATCCACAAGTAAGAAATGTACCTCGTAAAGACTTAACTTTTGCCTTTCAATTTTGTGTAGTATAAAGTTAAAAGTCTCTCCTGCGACTTAACATAATGTGTTGGTGTTTGTCAGTGTTACCAACTGTAAGATAACTCTTTGTAAATTATATGATCAACAATTTCTGTTTAAAATTATATGACCAACAATTTGTTTAACTTTGAGAACATTTGTCATTTGTTTGTTCGATCTTTCTCTCCTCCTCTGCAGGTGAATCGACCACTGGCTCTGAAGAAAGACAGCATACAAACTCGCAAGCGTAAACCCAAGAATTCTGGTCAGCAGAATGAGATGAAGAATTCTCCCAACACAGGCATGCATGATGACAAGTCCAGTATACCTCCTATTAGTTCTGCTCCATCTAGTAGTATTCCCGTATCAACTCAAAGTATCAAAAAAGTGAGTACACCCTCCTCCTTGATTGTCTCTTTGTCAGTGTACTTCAAACAGAAAGCTGGTGGATTTGTAGAAAACAGAATCATTACAAGATGTGGTTTATTCTGTAACAAGGGCATTTAGCTGAGCTTAGAGCTACAAAGAGTAAACATAAAGTTCATTTGAGTCATCTAATTTCTGTAGCAGTGCAACCTGCTAATTTGGAAAACATGTTCTACTTAATACATTTGTATTTAGGGCAACCAGGCCACAGCTGAGATGAAACTGATGGTTCAAAATGATGAAAATTAAATTTGGATGTTTTACTGCGCAATGCTGGTGTTCTGACAATTTTAGTCACGTGGAATTTTTAGATTGTTAACTAAATGATGTGAACATTAGTGTTATCACATACTTAAAAACAAAAAATGTGTGATGATGCCATTAATTAATAATTCAGTTCATTTACATTGTGGACAGAGTTTGACCTTTGTGAGAGAGCTGTGGTGATTTTCACTGTGTCAAAGGTTACTGAAATTTCCCCACAGGAGTGACTTCACTTGTATTACATGTCAATCATTAGCTGTATGGTCAAAGAGAAAAGTGCAAAGGGCCGTATATCGATCCAGTCTTGACCTTGAGATGGGGCGCTGTGTTGAATGAAAAATACCTGGGAGTAAAATCCCATTACTTGTTGTGATGTTTTTGAGTAACTGCGAGACAGTTGAGTGCGTAAGGGCAAATGTTACAATGTGGATGTTTTTTTGTGTTGACAGGAGCCACTGTACGTACCATCTACCATGACTACGCCAGGCCTAACGACCTTGAACGGGGCACATGCCATTCAACACACAGGAATGATTGTCTCACCGACCCACGCGTTGAACCTGACCACACCTGAACCCAGCCCCAATCTACAGACAGCAACTACCAACATCTTCCAGACAGGTGTCAGCCCATCACCGCCTTCTGCCGTCGCCGTGACGCTGGACAACGCAGCCTCCGTCACTTCCAACTAATTTCAAAACAAACTTCCCATGCTTGCTATGATGAACCAGTGTAACACGCTACCAGTGTACACTGCAGTTTGCAACCAAATAGGTCAAAAACATGGCACAGTGGAACAGAATATTTCATAGGCAACAGGATATCTTGTACAAAGTGAAAAGTTATCCTTTGAAGCATTTTGTTCGAATGAGCAAAATTAATTTGCTGTCTATCTAGCTCAGAAAGGTGCTTATATCATGAAGCGATCAACTTTTCTGTTTTGTGTTTTGTCATGTTTCTGACACGATATTGTCTCCAGAATTGTTTTTCCTTTACAAAATGTTATCATGTGTGCTATTATGGTATTGGTTAAGAAGGTGTCTTCAGTTGTATTTGATCTGAGCAAGCAAGCTCCATGACTGAGCAAAGCCGTTTTCAGTAGAATCAGTCAGGGCTCATTTCTTTTTTGTGAAACTGGAATTAATTATGGCGGTGTTGAAGTCAGTGAAAAAAGGAAATAAAAACGGCACTAGTTTCAAACCATTTAATTTTTCACATGGACAATGTAAAATTAGAATACTGAATTGACTTCAAACCCAGCAATCTTAGAGACACATTCTGAATTCACCATTCTAATTTTGATGTATGTCAGCCCTTGTGGCTTATACTGTCAGCTGATGACAGTGACTGGGTGGTGGTTTTGTTAAACGTTTTATCGACAGGAAAGATCTGGGTAGTGTGTAAAATTATGGTCATTGACTCAAAACTTGTGCTGGAACAGGGATTAGTTACTGAAACTACCAACACAGTGCCACCACTTCAACTACTGGTCAAATATACCTTGAATACCTGAGACTGGAGTGTGTTTAACTGCTGATCCTGCTTAAAGATTAACAAAAAATGATAGAGCATTAGTTAATTTAGGTATGATGGTTTTATTTCTACAGTAATCAGAATGGTTTTCACTCCACTTGTATATAGTTATCCCCCTGAGTTATGCCTATGTCTGATTTGCCCAATGTTGGTGTGAAATTTCCAGAGACAATTTAAGATCGCCAGTTGACGACAGAGAAATGCAGGACTTGACAGTTATCTAGACACAACTGTGCTATCTGAGTTTAGAGATTAAACCGTAGCACTACAGGTATTTCAGTAACACCTTTCCCTCCCTGACTTCCACTGCATTTATGGCTGTCACATCACCAAGTTATCGCTCGGTAATTTGTAAACAAACAGCAAATTTGACAATCATTACTGGTGGTGTAAATTTTAAAACAGATATAACTTTACAGGAGATTACCATTACACTGCCATATTTGATAAAACATGAGTGTTAATAAGATGATTACATCTAAGGTCATTGAGACAGCACAAAGATAATTGAAGAGGAAGAGCTGTATTATTGAATTAAAACTGTTAACTGGAAGTCACTCAGAGCGATTTTATGGTGATTAGAGTTAATGTTGAAGTGTTTCAGAGTACCTCCAACACAGGAATGCTCCAATCATTTGGGATTTACGTGGGAATGTTCACACACACTGTATGCTTACCATATGTTTTTCTTACTTTGAAAGGACTTTGAAGTAAGGCAGATTTGCATGCATTGCAATCTTTGATTTTTGGCAAAGCCAGTAACAGAGGCATGAAAGGCTGATCCAGTGAAGTTCAATTGTTACTAATTGGTTGGTTATCTGTTAGTCATTTGGAGATAGTGACACTATGATTAAAATGAACCTCATTCACCAACCCAGCAGCAATGGAAAAGTGTTACATTAACACTCAATATGCTGTCTGTATGCCGGTGAAGGGTCACCATCGATTTGTTTCCACGTGACCCCCGCCGAAAATTGGCACCCGCTTATCAGTCGTAACAACCAGATACTTCCTGTTGATAAAAACGTAACGTGAACCCCGATGAACCCTTCATTATTTGACACTATCATTATTCAAAAATAAAAAATAACTTATGCAAGCAAATATTATTGTCTTTGTAAAAAGTGAAACAATATGAGTACAAAGAGAGGTTAGATTTTTCGGCAAGTATTTTTGCTTCTGCTTATTTTTTCAGTGAATTTACCTTTCATCACTGAAAGGAAAAAAAAAACAGTAGTGTTGATTGCAGAGACGACAGTGTCTTCTGGACCAAATTGAGTAGGGATTTGTATCGTTAGAAAACATATATCTGTACAACAAAGCAAGTTCCTCTGTAATGGAATGATAATCGTTTAATATATAAAACTGTGAAACTTTCCATGTTGGAAAGATAGTTCTTAGATGTACAATCACTACCTCTGACATGGTGATCTTCTGTATTATTAAAAAAAAGGAAAAAAATATAATTTGTAACTTGTGCAATGTAGACCCTAATTTTCTTGTAATTTTCTCATCATCCACCTGGTTTTCCCTTGAACAGCCTGATGCAGAAAAAGTGGACCCTCCAACACTCAGTAGTTCTGACTTCAGGAAAGCCTTTTTCCTTCGAGTCAACTGCTCTTGTGCACCAGGGGCCTTATCTTACCAACTGAAAAAGGGCTGCATTTGCTACATTAACTGGTCTTTGCTGATCTTGAACAGGCTGTGCATTACCCTTCGAGTGCCACAGTAAATTTTTGTGACCTTTATAAAATACACACCTGTCAATTTTTGTCAGATTTTTGACAAAATTTTGAAAAAATCTGTAGTCAATGTGATTTGTCCATTTGATCCAAAATTATCACAGAAATTACAGAAAATTTTATAAAAATTGGAAAAATGTTGCCCTAAAATTTTGGTGGGAACAATTGCAGCACTCGAAGGATTAAAGGGGATAAGTCAACTCTGTTCTGTTGATGTACATTCCACCAAATGTGTTTTTTACTTGGTTTTCAAACATGTATATCACCTTCAGTTATTTTTGTCAAAATGACCTCTGTTGACCTGATATGAGTTTTATATTTAGCATTAATGTTGTGTTTAATGTAACTTGATCAAGTTTACACTCTGTACTTGTCAATAGCATTATGATTGATGTTATGACGATGAAATTGCAACCGATCTATTTGTAAGATAGGTGTCTCTAGGGAAAACACCAATATGTTTCCCCAAAAGCTCCTGGTCTATCTTACTGAGAAAATATCAGAGCTCTATGTTATGCAAACGTCAGGCACCTGTAAACCTCCACTCTTATCTCACCATGTTCAGTCAACGCAAAATGCCAACTGGCGAATAATATGTCTGAATGGTAACAGCTCAGACACGGCGGGGTCAGATAATGAAGATTATCAGTTGTAAAAAATTCTCATCTTACGAACTGCTGGGATGGATTTTTGTCAGAGATTTGTGGCGTGGTGTCGTTAAGGTCTACCAACGCGGAGAATCGGAGAGGAGGAGCCCCTTGTATGCCAATTTCATCACATTAAAACCATGTTTGCTGAATGTCGGTTGAGTCTTGCCTGCTCTCTCATAACTAACGCACAGTTATGCCAGCTGTATTCACACAGTAATGTTCAAAACTTTCAAAACGCTTTGCACTTTCACAACGTCAAATGTTCAGAACTGATCTTTCAAGAATGTTTCTGTTTGCTGTTTATCACTTCACTTCTAATGTAAGTTAAATAAAAACAAGAAACAGGGTCTGCTATAAAAGATTGCTAACAAGGGTGAAAATGTCGCCCCATTTTTCGTATTCTTTTCATTATTTGCTGACTCCAGGGATACTTGTATTTCTGTAGGCACAACCTAAATGTTAATTCCAAGTTTTCCTTTCCAATTAGTACTGATTATTTTGTGAAGACGAAATGTTTCTCTGATATATATTTTGGTTTGTGTCTCTGTAAAAGTACAGTTTTCCTTTGTGTGGTAGACCAACATTCCTGGACCAAATCTTTCACTGCACAGCAAGTTTTGGATAATCTGCGGACACATGTACATAATGTCTAGTTAGAGTTCTGTTTTCAATCTGTTGAGTAGTAATTGTAGTTGAGAGCTGAATTTTCTGACTTAGTTGACAATGATAAATTGAAACCTTCCCTGAACATGCGGGGACACAGCACTCTGTATCTTGGAGTGCATTCTTGGCAATCGCTGTATTCTCTCATCTTTTCTCACTGCTTCACTCTATCTATTTTAATGAATTTTTTTCCTGACAATTTCCCACAGAAAGATGAGAAATGAGTTTGAAATTTGTAAACTGTAAGTTTGATTCTCACATTTCATAGGATGAAATGCTGTATTTTGAAGTAGCAGACGATTTCCTGTCATGTTTTAAGCTATTCCACCGGTTATTTTTACAACAGTTGCAAATGTATTTTTAGAAGTTATAAACTTTTAAGGTGTTTTTGACTTAGAAAAAAAGAACCAAAAAAAGAACGAATAAACTTGCCAATGGAGACTGTTTTGTGAACATCATATAAAAAGAAGGAAAAAAATACATAATTTTAAGTCATGAAATTTTAACATGGGGAATGAATTGACAAAATACTCCCCATAGACTGGAGAATGGACCAAAGAAGTTATTGTTTTCTAAACTTTTAAAGATGATATCATTAGTTGTAGTATAGTGGTAGTATATGGATTTTGTGTCTGATGTATGATGGCAATACTGGGAAAACTTATCAACTTCTATTATTAATTTATTGTGCCAAAATGTTTATGATGTTTGTAGTCACTGATATTTAATAAGCTAGTCATATCAAAGATGGTAGTTTTATCAAAAGATTGTAGTTTTTAACTGCAGAGTTGGTTTTTTACGTGAAAAAACAACTTTGCCTCCGTGATCCTTGTCATTTTGCTTGATCTTAACAAAATATATATTGTTCTGATAAAACAACCCCACCAGCAGTGTTATGTTGATGTTATACATTTATTGAGGAAATAAAATTTGTTGAAAATGTACACATTTAGTGCAGTCTCCTGGTATAACTTGAATAATTGAAGATTAGCTTACAACTTCAATTGTTGCAAACACTGGGCAAGGAGTGTATAAATGTTGTTGCTGATTGGAGGTATTAAAAAAGGTTCAGTAAAACTGACCAATCAGAATGTTCCTTCCTCTTTAATATCTCATTGATGCTTGGTCTGCTAGAAAATGGATACAATTGGCATTTTACAACTTTTAAATTAGCAGATTGACACACAAGATAAACTTGATGTATGAAAGAGTAGGATGAATTTGACAATGGCTTACATTGAAGAGTAATGGAGTGACCATCAGAACACCTAATAGCACCAAGACCAATGTATGAATTCATACCATAATGGTCGGGTCTAACGCTGCAATGCCATTCGTTGTTGGAAAACATACGTTGTGTGACTTCCACCTATTCAATAGAGAAACCTATTGTCTTAGTCAGCACAGATTAATGGCCCTGTCCGTGCCTGACACGCATGTCAGTGCATGCGTCATCACAGCCAGGGTGAGTGCTTGTCACATGCTGAAAGTATTGAGGTAGTGTTTTTCACGACGTCACGTCAACATGACAAATCTTACCATTTTCTATCTGGCATAATGAATAATTTGATTATGTCCGAGGTGGGTTGAGACCCTAAGTGCCGAAAAGTGTGTATCTACATCAGCCGAACTGTTGACTAACTTTCAACAACTATATCGACTTCTGACTGAAATCACAGCTATAAGCTAATCTTGCAGCATCCAACTTGATCCAAGAAATTTCACAACACAGCTATGCAACCCTCATATGTGCGGGTTATTCAACTATTATCTTTTAAATTTGATCTGTACAATCAAACTCTGTAAACCATGATTTCTGCTTCATTTGATCGAGACTGATTTGCATCATTTTGAATTCCAGTGAGCCAGTTGCTTTTTATTGTCAGTATACTTGAATAAGCAGTAAATTTTCTGATTTCAGTAATCAGAAAAAAGAAATGTACATTTCTGTCAGAAAACTGATGGAGACAAAGGTCACACATACTCTCTTCATGCCATGGTCACTCTGACTGAAGGTTAAGAAATGACCTTGAACTTGACAGAAGGGCTGGTCCGATTTGGCTTGACTCATTTATCAGTAAAAATCAAATCAGTTCAAAGACCCTGTTGAACATTGGATTTTATGTAGATGACTTTTGTCAAGACCAGTGACACAGAATGGCTTTACAACTTTTGTCCTGAAGCTGTGTGATCCAAAAGTCACATTTGAATGCTCAGGGTGACAGCACCTATACCTAATTTACAGTCCAGGCTAAAGCTGCCGGAATTTGGCAAAAGACCTGAATATTTTCTCATTCAATCAAAGCTTGGCTTTAGATTCTGGAGTTGATTCCCATTGCTTATCATATTATGAGTATTTAATGGGTTGCAAGGCTCTGATTTATGGAGAGAAGCTGACCTATCTCACAGAGTCAAAAGTTTAATTGATAAGCACAGCCAGGCGGTGTGTTTCCTATAAAAAACGGAAAAAAGTGATATTTGCCCCTAACACGGCCTATTAACCTTAGATGCTGATAAACAACTGAAAAATACAGTCATTATTTATATGTTGGTCTGCTGATTAGGTGTCCTGACATTTCAGTGACACTTTTTCTTGTTTGTAGGCAGTTGTTTTCAGATGCAGGGGGCTTGAACCTGGAATCAAAAGTTCAGTCTTCACCAAACAAGTTCCACTGTAACACAGCTGAGATTGTGTTCAAAATGGGAAGTATTCCCAAGATACAGTGATAAATTCTTGAGTTTCTCGAAAGCAGAAAACAAATTATATACCTAATACAGCACAGCATATGCTTTAATGCGAACCATTCTGTTCTGAATATTTAACACACCTCCCCGTAGTACATGAACACATCGGGTGACCAAATATTCATCTCAGCGATCTCACTGGCATACCGCCCTCATCTACACACACATAAAAACAACAGAATACTGCCTATGGACACTGAGGGCATGCACTGCTCTGCAGAAACAAGTTTCACAAACTGCAACCTTGCTGAATTGATGTGTTTTGGCAAGCTGTCTCAGTACAAAAACATCACATTGTGATGACATATTTGGTGATCATGGGGCACAAATCACTGGAAACCCTTACCAATTGAAATTTTAAATAACTTCCATGACTAAGGGCTTCTCAGAGATGAAAACTTTAGCCTTCTTTGAATTCAAATATTAAAGTGAAAGAACAGCGGTCTTTTGATTGTATCAAATCAAATTCTTTTCTCTTCTTTTTGCTTAAAATAGCACTCATGTATTTTAATGTCTTCTTCAGTCAAGTTGTAAGATAAAAAGACAACAGACACTAAAGTACTGGTCAATTGCTTGATAACAGAAAATATTTAATGCTGCAGTTTGCACTTTTAACTCAAGTTTTCTACAATTGACATGTCATTCATGCATTTTTAAAGAGCACAGAATGAACATCATCACTGTAACATTGACAAGTACAATATCTTCTTTCTGTCTTGAAAATTGTAGAGTTCAGGTCTTTTTGAGTGATATTCACAATGTATCAACTCAACATTAAATAATGATATGATTATTTATTTATTCAAAAATCCATGTGTAACATTTCAAATGTGATGTCTTGTCTTCCTCTTTTAAATTTGAATTGTAAAAACTCCTAATTTTGTTTTTGTCACAACACTACGTAATTTTCTGAGAAGTCAATTGGTGTGTGGGCTTTTATGGACTTGCCTAAACTTACTTTTTCCTTGGTGTCAAGATGATTTTCAGTTTTATTATGTGTGTATACTTCAAGATGTCTGATACGGAAGATAAAGACACTATTTCAGAAAAGTTTGGTGTCTGTAATTTTGATGGTAGATATGAGATTAGTACTGGAAGCTTCTTGAAATGAAAGAGGCCATGCTTTCATAAAATCCTGTTATTCTTGTTAATGTTTTCTTTGATCTTATATTGTTTTTTTAGAATTTCTAGGCAAATGACTAAGGCAAAGAAAATGACCACAGAGGGCGCTCTTCAACAACACGTTCACAGTAGAGACTGGCTGGTCGTATATGGCATACAGTCTCTATTTGCCTTGGTTGCTGCCATTCCGGTCACATGACAGCAAGCCTGCTACGATGAGACAAACAGGTCCAATCTGTAGGTGCCAACTAACTAGCCACTATTCATTTGTGTGAAAAACTGAAATAATGCTGAGACACAGTGTCAGCAAAATTGTTGATACATCAGAAAATCTGTGGGCTGCATCACATTGGAGGAAAGAACGGACAACCATTTCTGTCCATGTGCACCGACATTTTCACTAATGGCAACTTATTTTTCTCTTGATAAAAAGTTTGACTAAAATTACTTTGAAGTGTGCAAACACATTAAAAATTAAGATTTTATTTGACTTCCTAAATTGCAATATACTGAATGAGTTCATATGATCTCTCTAACCAGAATATTTTTTGTGATAGATACTCCATCCAAACTATCATCCCTCATATATTCTTTTCACGAACCTTACAAAGTACCTCTCCATTCTTTTCTGTCTGTTTAAAATCTGTGTTTAATATGGGATGAATTCAAAAGTTTCCATTGAGGTCTGATGATAATAGGTATGAAATAATGCCTCGTTTAACGTTGACAAGCAGATTTCAGAGAAATTTGAAATAAAGTTTACAGGTAGTACCGTTAATGAGTCAACAGCAGAGCCAAGGATCTGTCACAGCCTGTAAAAGGCTTATTATACACTCTGTTGGATTGTGTAATTGATTGCAATGATGAGTGACGATTTTTGGATTTATTGTCATGTGGTTATGCGTGAAAGATATAATCTTGGTCATTGCAAGTCTGGTCACTGTCAGCATGGAGATACGAAGGAATGAAATATTTCATAAAAAACATATTGCTGAGAGAAAAAACATATTGCTGAGAGAAACTTAATAAAAATGACGCAGAATGCCTGAAATTTGAAGTGGTCTTGGAACCAATGTATAAGCATGCCTGTTACCACGGTAACTGGGATACTTTCTAACCCTGGCACATAGTTTTAAATCAATATCTTGTTCTACATCAACATACAGCCCCTTCCTTTGGCAATGGAGAAGTTGTAATGCCATGTTATGAAATTCAATACAACACAATTAATCTGCATCATCCGTAGTATCTTTTCATCAGAAGTTTCCTGTCTTTACATTGATATGCTATGTCACAAAAACATTGCAAAAATCTACCACTAGTCACCTTGCTAATTCTACCATCACCATAAAATTCACTTTTTGACGTCCAGGTCTTCCTCAGCTTCATCTGACTCACTGTCTGACTCATCCTGTGTGGACTTCTCAAAGAAATAGTCAAAGGCGTAATTTTTTGTAGCCATGACCTGTGACTTGAACTCTTCATTCATTTCATAGTCTTGAACCTGGTGAAATAAAGGTCAATGCACTTATGTTTATGATTTGAATAATTTGAACGATTATAAGAAATCAGGATTATGATAATGCCTGATTGGACTAATATGCCATTGATGAGAGCTGGCTAATGATTTGCTTTTGAGAATAATTTGAGGGTAAATTGCAAAACCAAATGACAGTTGGCTGTTTGTGAGTTGTATATACCGTATTACCCAGAGCCCGCTTTCTCAATAATATGAGATTATAATTGAGACATCTCCAGTTTAACTTTTACTTTGTTAGAGTAACACTTGATAAACCTGAATTAAAAAGCTTCAACAAAGATAGACCATCCATGAGTCATAAGATTTGGTGTCAACCATACAGTGTTTCTTAAGTACTCTACATAGCAGAGTTCAGTTTCAGAAATGGCAAAATTACAATTGGCCTAATGTACTTGTTTTGAAGATGGATTTCTGACATTCTTTTAGGCCAGGTCAGGCTTCAAACAAAGTCTCTTTTTGATTAGGGAAGTGTAAATTCATGTCTGACAGCCAAAGTGATGACTATTACAAAGCAATGCTATCATCAATATTCATAATCCTCAACAAAGTTCAAGACTTTCAATAGTCTACTTGTCAGTTTTTATCACAGAACGGCAACATTAATCACAGCATCAGACAAGAATAAGATTAATGTAGAGATGTTGACAGAATTTGAACATGGGTTATACTACACACGTATGCAGCATGGTGATAAAATGGGTGATTTTCTCAGCAAAGTCAAAAATGTAAAGATATGTTAGTGCCTAATACGATGAGAGGACACATACCTGTTGAAGGAATGCCTTGCCTTCACGTGATGGTAGGTTCAGCTGTGATACATAGTTGAACAACTCATGAGGTTTCATTACATTAGAAACACCGCATCTTGAGAAGAACTGAAAGAAATGTCACAGATACAAAGATGAAGAGTCTTTGGAACACTTAAATCTTGTGAACACTTGTGACCTATCCCCTTTAAATTTCAAATGTCAACATATTTTAGTCATCTGTTTCTCCAGTCCAAAATCTTGCAGTCTAACCCCCATTTTTTATTCTTGATTTTGAAAGAAAAAGTTTCTTCAGGGAAATTATGATTGTAAGAGTTTAAAAATTTCTGCTTAAAGCGATGAAGGTGTTTTTTTTATCTTTCGGCAAGGCTACAACGTCAACCTACTTGTGGTCTTTGAAGTTTCCCTTGCATGTGTATATCTGATAAATGCTGACGCCCTTTTTCATTCTCCTTGATACTGATTCTTGTGGTTGACAACCAGGTAAAGGTTATACATTATTCCCTGAATAAATGGGTTTATGTGCCCGAGAGCAGGTGACAATTTGCCCGATGCCAGGAGGGCAAATTGTCTCCTGCTGCGAGGGCACATAAACCCATGTACTCGGGCAATGATATTTTTATTATAAGCCTCTCCACAGTTATATGACATTTAATTACATGCAGGGCATTGTCAAGCAATTTTACCATTATCGACCAGCATCAAACAGATTGTAACGAAAGTCAAAATAGCAGTGCGCGTATGGATATTTTACATCTAGCATTAAGTGTCTACTTTCACGTTGAAGACGTCAAAGCGATTCACCGGACCGGCTATGGAAACTGGTCAGTAAATCGTTCACATGGCCCGTTAACTCCCCAGTTATTCCTTTTGAAATCAATGCACTGATTTGCACTCACATCGAGGCATGTAATAAAATGTACTTTATAATTGTAATACTACAGTGAAACACACCTGTGATACATTAGTACAGTCTCGTAGCAGGAATTCTAATCCATGCGGATGGTTTGGTTCTATGGACTGTGACACATCAATAAACCATAGTAGGTCATTATGCCACAGCATGTTGTATTCACTGAGATCAGCATGGATTAGCTTGGCATCCTGGTACATAATCTTCATCATCTGTTGAGGTCAAAGGTCAAAGGTGTCATTAGAGGGCATGAAATGAGGTGATAGCAGCTCAACCTGCAAGTCTGTGCATAGCTCTGATGTATGCAACAGGTCATCTGTGAGTGTGACACTGTTCCCAAATTGTGAGACTCACAAAACATACAAGCGGACATTGTATATTGCACAAAATAAACTTTGTTCGGTTCACCAAGCTTGCTATTAAGATTATACACCAAATATTTCTATAGTACTAGACGTACTTTATCTTATCTTGCCCATGAACACCTCTGCCTAATTTTACTTTACAGCTTACTTAGAGTGAGCCAGTGCCTAAACATGCAGCACTTTTGTCAGTGAAAAGTTTCAATATTCTGATATTCTTGCTAAAGAGAGTAAGCAATTAGTAACCTCTTCAGGAATCTGTTTGTTCATTCCCTGCTGACCATATGTCACTTATATGTAGTGTACATATATATCACATCTGTAAATAAACTGTTGTAGAATTCTAAATTGCCAAAATATTATTTGATAAGGGTCTTAAAGTCAGTTTGCAACTACTAGTTAAAATACAACTGAAATTACAAATTTTATGCATGTATTTGTCAGAATTTCTTTTTATTTCAATTTAGTTGAATATTTGCGAGTTTTTGAAAACACTCCCATGTAATTAATTAAAAATACCGTCAAGGACAGTGTGCTCACATTCGGTTTGAATTGGTCCATTCGAGAAATATTTAAACCAGGAAAAACAAGAATGACAAAAGCAAATAAGGTCTCCAACTTTGGTACTGGAGGTCATCTTTAGGAACATGCATATCAACTTCTATAGCATGGACAAGCAGATCCTAAATACATAAGCAAATGTCAACAACAAAAAATATACAGAGAAGGTTTGATACAAAGAAAAGGTGGGAGTGGGTAAAAAAATGTACAAGGGATCTGGCAAAAAAGTAATGCTAACTCATCAATCTTCTAGACCCTACCCCCTCCTGAATATCAAATGTTCCATCCCTTGGTATTACATAACACCATCAAATGTTCCATCCCTTGGTATTACATAACACCAGATGACAGGAAATATATTTACAACCTTGGGCAGTTTTTAATTAATGCCATGAGTGTTATCATTCTAATGTAAACAGCACTTAAGTTAGTTACAGATAGTGAAATGCCTTCCACTGTGGGTGGTGATTACAACATCTGGAATTATCTTGGATCCAAATTTTTCATCAGTTCTTGTATGTCTTACATAGAAAAGTTGCAAAAATTGGTCCGCAATGAAAAAATTCACCTCAGCTTTGTTTTCTGGATCAAATTTTCCTACAAATTGATACCAAATATGACAAAATTATGTTCACAGCCTTCGAAACTGTCTCACAACATATCCTGGGTTGGTGTAGGTCATTTAAGGTCACGAACAGAGAAAATTACCTAAAATATACAAATTTGGGGGTTTCCCAACACTTTGAGCAGAAAATTTATCTAATAACATCCCTCCGGACTTTATACCAAATTACAAAGCTATCAAACAAGTAATTTTGAGAACAAGTTTTCTTGACCAAAAATGACAATATTGTCTTAAAAATACAATTTGTATATTTCAGGACAATTTCCACATATCTAACTATTGTCATCTCTGTACGTCTGTGTACAAAATATAAAAGCTGTCTGTCCAGGGGTTTTAAAAAGAGAAAATACTGATTAAGATTTTTTGACCAAAAATGACAAAACTGCTCCAAAATAGTAATTTTCCCAATTTTAGTCATAATTTCAACAAATTAGAAGAGTAACACCTTCGCAAAGATCCAACCCAAATTTGAGAGCGATTGGGCTGGCGGTTTCAGAGAAGAAGAATTTTTACTGAAAATGAGAAAAATCACTAAAAATTCAGCAAAAATACAAAATCAAGGATATCTTCACAATATTCATAAAACTGTATAAGGTTCACCTAAGGTACTTGCACACAAATTTTCAAATCAATCAAAAGAGCGGTTCTCGAAATATTAATTCTTGACCATTTTCACATTATGTAAGCTCATTTGCATAATTTTGGCAACGCAGACTTCATTTGAACAAAATCCAGTCTATAGCCCAGGATGCATCCACACACCAAATACCAAGCTGAAACGTGCAGCGGTTTGCGTGTTTTTGATGTTGACGGACATACTGTACATACATACATACATACATACATACACACATACATACAGACGCCATCGACTTCAGCCTATACGATAAACTCACATTGGTATAACCAAATGTGAGCTAACAAACAACAGTAAACTTTGGAATTTCCTATTTTCTCAAGGGGTGAACACCTGTGACTTACCTTGAGGCACTGATAATATGCATCTTTGGTCTGTTCCATGCTTAGCTTGGCATGTTTGATTTTAGGCGCTGGTTTCTGATCCTGACCGATAAACGACATCACCAATACATGCTTTCGCAGCAAGACCACTTCCGGTACTCGAATACCCACTTTTTGCATTCTGAAAAAGGAAAGAAATTATGTCTGTTTAGCATGGCACCTATAAGTATGGAATAAAACATTTTTAGATGCACGTAGGAATATGTTGTCTAGGTATAGACAAACAAGGCATGGCTCACAAAGACATTATATAAACATATTCACTGGATACACATTCATACACAATTGAGGACATGTAGATGTAAACAATATCAGGATAGCATAAAATTACTAAGGCTAATATATTACACAAATTTTTATACAAAAACAAGTGCATACACTATTACATGTCTGAGACACAGAACAGGGTATTTGAACTTTTTGCAATATTATGACAATGCGGCTCCTTTGTGCAAGCCATTCAACTGATAAGTTGCTTAAATTACTTTCTATGAATCATTCAGACTAAAATCTCCAAACAAAGTGTTGTTCCTTTTTCGGTTTTCCATAAGGGGCGTTTACTTTGCTACAGTTGTTGTTCAGCTTCTACTTTCTTACCGTCAGTGTTGCAATAAACCTCACCAATAGCAAAGACCGGGTACATGATTGCTGTTGTTTCTGTGTAGAGTCAGACTTAGCAACCTTTGATCATAAAATCCCATATCACCATAATACACACATACATGGACCGGTACATCTGGAATACCTTAATAGTTCATACCTCATTAAATTATGCATTTCCTTCTCTGCCCACATTTTGATAATCTTCCTTGGATTCAGTTTCTTCATCCTGTCTTTGAATCTATAATCATCCTTGATGTACTTGTCCCTTGTCTTGAATTCATTCAACGTTGTCTTGAACACTTTGATTGCACACTCATACGGCACCAACTTGCCCTCCGCTCTGAAGATAAAAATACAATGAGATCTTGAATGTCTGCATCCAAGTGTCTGTCTGTTATTCTCTATTTTAAAATACCTTTCATGTGGTTTCTTGAAAACCTTTTTCATCTTGAGTTTTCTTTCTCTTTGCAAGCGACTATTACCAACCATAAGTCAGTATTCACACTAGAAAGAGACTGGTACATTCAGAATATTTGTCATAACACTTATTAGCAACCAAGTACATTATTCTGCTGTTAAACTTCAACTGTTTGGCTAGACAAATTTTTGCCAGCATTACTTACAGTCCTCCATTGGCATGGAAAACTACAGCCTCTTTTCCACTACTGATACAGCCACTGATTGCTTCCAGTGTTCCATTGTTAACAATCTTGTAAAGTATAAGACGAGTGTTGGAGTCTAGAGCTTGTTCCTGTGGATGACAAATACAAAAGACCAATGTCACCTCAAAATCCAACTTGTCTGTAATGGCGCCCTCTATGGTCACATTGTGAAAAAGAAGATTAGCACTCACACTTGACAGTCAGTCCACCATGAGGCAGAAATGTTGCATTCTTATTGTCATGCAGGAGACCTACATCAAAGCTTTCAAACAAGTAAATAACATTGCATCTTAAGTGAAAGAGACACAAATATTTGATGTGTTTGTATGACTTACTATTGTTGAATATTTGATGTATTTGTTTGACTTACACTGGTTGAATGTTCTTTCTTTTCATGAACTCTATGGCTTTTCTTCTCATCAGAGTAGCTGTGTTGTTTGAGTACGTTGTAAACTGAATTGGATAGCTGCAGATCTTCTAACTGACTGTAATCTCCAGTATCAAAGTCAACTGGAAACTGAACAAAAAACGTTTTACAGTCACTGTACACAGAACAATTATTCTCGGTGATTAAAATGTTCACACAGCATTATAGATTATTTCAAATTACTTGTTTTTGATACTGCAAGAAAAATTTACACTTATGCATGTATACAGTGGTAGTATTGTCTCATCTACAATAGCACATAGCTGTCTTTGCAGGTAGAAAACAGAAATTTCAACCAATATTTTTGTGTCATTCACTCTTGAAATATCAAGGAAGTGTTAACTAAAAAATTGTTGATACACTGAGACATAAAAATGACTCAAGGCATTTCCTATACTGTTGTCATTCTTTTTGATGTGGAGGCATAGTATTTGATAATATTGCACCAAATTGTGATATAGCAGCACAGGAATGAGAGTTGTGACACAATGCAAAATATGTGTCCAAATTAATTCAACATTTACCTGGTCAACAACTTTCTGTGCATTTCTTCTGCCACATGTAGCTTTGTCATGTTTGGTTGTGATGTCCTTGCCTTTACCTATGTAACCTTTCTTAGAAGTACTCTTTTGAGAACCTTAGAAATAAAGAGAAACATCAGATTTATTCTCAAGCATCCATGAGTATCTTAATTGCAATAATCTTCTCTTTCAAAATGAGGAAAAGAAAGACGGACAGTTTCTGACATACTTACCTTTTTTAATAGATTCTACATCCTCATCCCAGCTCTCATCACCACTGTCTTCATCCAGTACTGGATGTACAGATCGATAATTGGCAAATGAAATGGACACTGCAAACATAATGGATAAAATCAGCTTTACGATATGAAACATGCTTTCCTTCCAATGTCAGTAATATTGACAATATTGTAAAGTCCTAAATGTGAATGCAAGGCAAAGATGGTGAGTGATAAAACCCACACAATGCACTAACCCTTTGAGTGCTGTAATTTTTCACATCAAAATTTTAGTGCAACATTTTACCAATTTTTGTGAATTTTTCTGTAATTGTTTTGACAAACTGGACCAAACAAACATCATATTTCACTGGCTAGTTTTTTATCAAAATTTTGGCAAAATCTGAAAAAAATTGACTGGGGTATATTTTATGAAGGCGACAAAAATTGGCTTTGGCGCTTAAGTGTTAAAGATTTTCTAAACCTTACTGAAAAGAAAAATGTTTCAGTTTTGTCTACAGTATGAAATTTTGATCACTTGCACCATCTTATCGACAAGTCTACAAGCATTGAACTCTTTGCTTTGAAATCTGATAGACTGTCAATATTTTAGTGTCCTTGTATTTTAAACTGGCTATCCTATGAATGACAAGATTGATTAAATGGTCAAAGCACTTGCACACTGACTTTTTCTAAGTTTAAAACCAAATGTACATGGTGTTTTCACTGTCCATAGTTCCTACAGCAAGTGATATTTTCCAAACACCACTGACTTGGTGTTTGGTGTCGTCACATGCCATGTATCAGGTCCTGACTTACCTTTGCTGTCTTTGTTTACATGTTGTTCTTCTTTCTTCAACATCTGATCGTGTTCCTTGTCGTACTCAAGCTGTAACATCTGTGCAAGCAACAGATCATTTGTTGTGTCTGGATTGTCATGTTGTAGCAAGGTTACATCAAAATCTACTTCATCACTGTTGAAAAGGAAAAAAAGTTAGACTTTCAAAATTCAACTAGTACTGACCAGCAAATTGTTTGATGATAAAGATTAGAGTAAACTGAAAGTCTTTCAGTGTTGCAACTGTTCCTGTCTGATTATTGCAGAATTTCATGTTAATATTGAAATCTCTATTATATCTGGCAAAAATTGATCAGAACAAATCCCCTTTGGAACTCAAGCTGTTCTTGAAAGACTTCAACATAAAGTTGCCTGGTACCAAGTTTATGCACTCCAAAAGGATTCACTTGTTTTGCAATTGTTTTGCAATCATCAAATTATCATGAGTCACAGACAACACTTTCCTTAGCAAATTTTACTCTACAAATGCTGACCTAGCTGATCTGCAGTTGTGTTCATAAGGTGCCCCCAACTTGTTGATGCATTTGTGAAAATAGTCCAGCAGTATGTTGACACCAGGTGAACAGATTTCATAACCTTTAAATCATAGTCCCGCCATCACTGTAACTAGACCTTCCTAAAAAACACTGCCAGACGCCTAAACCAATCACCTCTGCTCAAGATATTTATATAATGATTTGATTTTTCTAAATATCCACAACTGGCTGTTTTCCAGTAAACATGCAATTTTATATCATGTTGTTGCATCTTTCTTTTGTCATTTTGCTTTCTTCTTAAAGTGACCAATATTTCTGGTATTATTCAAGGAGGAGTTGCAATAGTCTTGAATTCCTGATTACTATCGTTAATTTTGTTATTTTTTATGAGGCCATGAAAACGATTGCTATTTTATGAAAGATGACAATAAAGCACCTGAAATAGAAATTCCCTCTTTGCTATAACGATAACTATTCAGCAAGAAATTACACTACACATAGGAAAATCAAATAAGGATTATGTTTCACAACAGTGGGGTATATCTTGCTGTGTGTTATAGTGAGATGAGAAATAGTGTGAATAGTTATTCCTAACTTCATATTTCCTTGTTTGTTTATTTATTTTTTGGTTTTTTACAACAAGGCAATTAGACAGGAATCAATGTGCCCTCTAGCCTATTTGGCGTGCCATGACTCATGAATATTCTCAGTGGCTCAAGAAAATTTTCAGTTGAGTAGGATGAGTGACTCAAGAAAATTTCACAAATTTTTCAATTGACTCAAAGGTTTCCTGAAATCTCTTTTGTTAGAGGGCATACTGACAGGAATATCCCTTTTCCTGCCAGACAGTATCACTTCCCTATCAGCAAAGTCAGTAAAAAGCAGTATTGAGCCAAAACATGACGTATTTTCACCCACTTGGCTTGGTATGTTATAGCATCTTTAGTCCAAAAAATCAAGTTTACAATATTTATGTTTTCAACAGCCTTCAAATGTTCAATATTATGTTAAAAT
The DNA here is from genome assembly GCF_041260155.1 of Ptychodera flava. NCBI lineage: Eukaryota > Metazoa > Hemichordata > Enteropneusta > Ptychoderidae > Ptychodera > Ptychodera flava. The sequence continues at coordinate 3,634,786 of NC_091944.1, read as the reverse complement.
ACACATATTATCATATGGAATATGTTGTGTTTCATTAATTTTTACCATCTTGACCTGATGGTGAAATATGGACTTGGTAGGAAAAGGGTTAAAGAAACAAAAGCACAAACTACAGTCAATCTGCCTTGTCCTTGCTTTTAAAATGTACCTCTACGTCTCTCCCTTGGTTGTGTTGTGATGGGGAGTTGAGGGTAACTAACAATAGTAATAGATTGTGGCAAGCTTTTGAGTATTCTGTTGTCTTTCAATAACATTTAAAATCTACGAAAATGGTGAAAAAAGTTGTTGGCCTAGAATAGTTTGACAGCATGAGAAAGAATACATTAATGGTATGGTTAAATGAACTGTGCGGCTTGTTGTATCATGATAAACAACACAACCAATATAGGGCATCATACTATAAGATCCTGTAAACTCACTCACTGTACATTACATATGTGTACGACATATGTACATTTACAAAACAACTACCACGGAAGATTTCGGTTTTATTCCATCTGGGACGATCAGCAAACATACCTTGTTGTTGCCGTGGAAACGATCTTTGTATCTTCCTCCGCCTGGAGCTCTTTGGCAAGCTCCTCGCTCATGACATCAGCGAGTGAACTGGGTTCACAGTTCACTCGGACAGACCCCTTCCACGGACTCTCAGGACCCCTGTTCCACGGATTTGTACTTGGTACCACGGCTGATTTAGAACTAACGACAACTTCGCCTTGAGATTCCATTTTACGTTCAATAAATAAATTACTATATAAATCTTTATCCGAAGAAATATTGACTGAAGAACTGTACAAAAATATGTAAATATAGAAAAATATACAAAATTTGATGTCTATCGGAGATCTGTACCCTGTAAATTCTGGCAGCGTCGAAAGACTTGGAATGGGTGAGTCGTTGAAGACACGGACTTGCCTTCAAATAGCACCGTTTTCGACAAAGAGTTGACGAACGATGGTTAAAAATAGACGCGAATTTCGGGTTGTTGTGAAACCCCTCCTGGTAGATAATCGCGCCGGTTGCGCAAGATCAGGAGTGTGAGATAGTTTAGTTGAGAAAAGAAATCACAACAACCTATGGCTTTCATTTGGTTTGTTCGTTATTTGTTATCTATTGAAAGTAAGCGTGTGTATGAATCTCTGTAACACGATTTGAATCGTATCTTTGATATTGATATACAGCATGCCCATCATGGAAGGAAAACGGAAGGCTGAAGACGGTGCGCTTGTTCCTGTGAAGAAACCAAAGAATGAATTAGTCGCTGCTGCTGGCCTGCAAAATAGAGCAATAATCGAAGCCGTGAGTGGAAGCATTGTATTGTTTATGTTCACAAACACGGTACCTACACTGACAGTGACTTATGTCCATGTACACATATTTTTTGAGTTCTTTTGCTGATCAATGGAAATCATGTTGTTTTATCATACCACAGACAATATGTTACACATGTGTATTATATACTTGTCAGAAAAAGAGCTTTCAGGCAATGCCACGACAGAAAACGTGTTTAAAAAGTAATCAAAGGCAATGTTTTCAAACCAGGGAAGGTTCAGGACATTCTTATTTACTATACTGCAAGTTACAACTACAAGTTGTTGTCAGTACTTGGAAGTCTACCAACCTTAGTGATTCAGTTCTTCAAATTGTAACTACAACCTTCGTGATTGTAGTTAAAGATGGTTGTACCATCATACATCCAGCTGCTTATTATCAATATGATGTGTGTACAGTTTTATCCCTGATCTGAACTGAACTTATCCATCCCCTTTTTACGTTGACATTAGGGAGTGCCAAGGACATCAAGTCTCCTTTCACCGATAATGTTACTAACAGGGCATGAGGGTGACATTTTCAGCAACAAATTCTCACCTGATGGAACAATGCTGGCATCAGGAGGGTTTGATCGTCAAATCTGTGAGTACATGTATGATTGATTATATTTATGGGTACATCAACCTGGTAGCAAAAAACCCATGCAAAGTAAAAAAAAAATGGAGAGCAGAAGAGCTCTATTCCTTTACTTCACAACAAGTGTAACTATGTACTACTACTCAAACTCAACCATAAAATATTTTATTCAAAGTATAGCATGACCACTTGTCATATTCCAGGGAGTTATTATTTATAATTAATAGTGTAGTACACTAGGCATCAGATTTTGCCCATGATCTTTTAGGTGAAGATGCTGATAATTTTTACATGATTTCTTTTAAGTAGTATACATCCTATTGACCACTGAGTATACAGTATTTCATGCCATGTTACGTGTATATGTAATTTGCTCAATCATGAGTCATCACTTAGAACATTCCTCAAGTTTCACAGGTCTATGCTGTGGCACATCACTGGCTAACTCACAATCAGCAAGATTGAGGAGACACTAGTGAAATTTGTGTACATTTATTATGGAACTGTGTCCTCATTTTCAGTCTTGTGGAATGTGTATGGAGAATGTGAAAACTATGCTGTTCTCAAAGGGCACACTGGAGCAATCATGGATCTTCACTACTCTACTGACGGCAGGTACTCATAATAATCTTGTTACATTCAATCTCCATTCTCAAAATCTGATGTTTTTGACCAAATTTTACAACAGAGTTCTGGTATAACACCAATGCTTGAGCTTGTTCATTTTAATCTACATGATTGTATAAACTTGACATGTTAATGCAGAAATGGTTGCCTTTCAACATTCATTTTGTCAGTTCAATTTGTTTCATTTTGTCACCCATCAATTTGGTAAATGAACTTCAAAATGTTCTTCAGTAGCCTGATGTGCATGTTATAATTTCAAGAACTTCAAAAAGATGACAAAAGTTATTGTAACTCACTTTGTAAAATGGGAAAGCTGCTGTTAGGTATATCCAACGTCATATACATAATAGACAATGGCCACTGCATCATGCCGTGGTTGCAAATGATATTTTTGACATGACATGATCAACAGCATGGAGACATGTCATCAAAAATAATTACTGACTTTGTTACATTCTACTTTCTACAGTACTTTATTCACAGCCTCCACAGACAAGACAGTTGCATTGTGGGATTTACACACAGGAAACAGAATCAAGAAGTTGAAAGGTCACACGTCATTTGTCAATTCATGTCATCCATCCAGGAGAGGTCTTCAAATGGTTGTCAGTGGAAGTGATGATGGTACTATCAAGGTTGGTATTTATTTTTTGATGTCTTGGCTAATAGTGGTTAAAAATAGTTGACAAGACCCATCTGCTATGATACAATAGATGTTCATTCTTCCTAACGTTTCAGAATGAACATGGAGGACTTTCATCAGAGGCTATACAAGCACAATGGTGAAAAAAAGGACAAAAATTACATTTTATTCTACACGGTCAAGGAATATGAGAACAAATACACGGATATAAGCATATATTAGACAATGCAGCGACGGTTTGGTAGAATGTAAAGTCTATAGTAGAAATGTGACTACTGTAAAGAAAAGGAACAAACATTGAAACAATAAATGAAATAGCTATAAAAGGCAATGAAGTTCAGTGAGAAATCTATACAATGCAATGTATCAAAGGTGGATGGGTCTTGTTAACTATTTTTCACACCTCATGTATCCATTATCTACAAGTACCCGCTGCAAATTCCACATAGGGACTGTGATTGGACCGACCCACTTGATATTCACCACTATAATTTCAAAGTTCATTTTACTTTATTGATTAACATAAGCCCTGGGCATGTAATTTTCCTCCCTCCTCAGAAATTTGGGTGGGTATTTACAATGACCACACCTAGACATGTTCAAATATGATTGGTTTTACCGGTATTGAAAAAGAAGGTAGAAAAAGTGATGTTTGCTATTGTTTGATGTTTGTCATCAAATTTCATGCAAATAACATCAAAGCACATAACATCGTTTTTAAATGCCACCAATATGAACAGAAAACTAGAGGCATAACAAATAAATTTTTTAATATTTCCCATTTTTCAAAAATCAAAAAAGGTTGATACTTACCCAAACATAACCTCAATTTGAAGCTTTCATTGAAAGTTGAGGGAAGGCGCTTGTCCAAGCATGGGATTTTACAGAGTTTCATAAGGTAGAATAGGACAGCAAACCCTAGGGAAGGATTATTGTCAGTTTTGGGCTAATGTTCAGCATCTTGGAAACTTTGACAAACTCATTATTCTTAATGAATTATTTCCAAGCCAATTAGGTAGAGAATAGCTCTACTTTTATAATGATTACTGTATTATATTAGTATTACACTATCAGTTAATTTTTATTTCATCAAGCTACCCTTATTCTAAAGTTGAAATATTATAGTGACCATTGGGCTGGGTGACCTCCCACCGTTGATGTTGTATCATTATTGAAATATAAATGTTGAGTCATGTCACATGTTTTGTTTGAACTTGATCAACCATTCAGGACGTGTTGCTGTATGAGAATCATGAGATATTACTGTTACGCCTATAAGAAGCATGTGTACAATGAAGTATGTGAAATGAGTCTAAGATGCATGTATACATTTCAAAGATTTTTCTTTCCAAGATAGTGTACAGACTGTGTTTTCCAAGTTCGTTATCAGCATTTGTACATGTTGGGTCAGTCCACATTAATCCATTTTGCCAAATATCTGATAACAGATGTATGAAAGAGAGTGATCAATAGAAAGTGAACTATTCGCAAAACAAAACTGTGTTCATGTCGCAACATATTGACAGGGAGCCTGAATTTGTGCATGTCTGAAGAATGTAAGACTCAGACAACAACTAGTTTGCCCTCTAACAAACATTTCTCTCTGGAAACTGCGTCAAGCTGTGGAATTGTGGAAAACTCTTTGCACCAGCTATTTATCTTTACATGTAAACCAAAATTTGTTTGCGTCACAGGCAGTTTGATTGCATCGTGGCGTGTCATATTGGCTAAGAGGACACACTGACAACAACAAATGTAATGTTTGATCACTTTGCAGCTGTGGGACACTAGGAAAAAAGGAGCCATAGAAACATTCCAGAACACATACCAAGTAACTGGTGTGTCATTTAATGATACAAGTGATCAGATTATATCAGGTGGCATTGACAATGATCTCAAGGTATGTACTTGAACTTGTGAATTCTGGAAAGTACAGTTCATAAGCTAAATTGAAATCACTTAGTGACAATTTGATTGTTATCTTTGTAAATTTCCGTTTCCAAACATTTATTTTCTCCCTAAGTCCATAGTTGTTTTGTACTTGTTTTGCAATAAATCATCAATTCTTAAGTCCTGTTGTTATCTTCATTCATTCTCATAAATGTACGGTAATTGATATGAATATGCCAGATAAATAAAAACTGATTCCAGTGATGATTTTCATTGAGGGAAAAATTATTACAAGGTAACTGTTAGAAGTATAAATGTAAATCATGGACACTTTGCAGAGTTTGAACTCATGATCTGCAATACCGAATCACGCAAAACCAAAATAACAGGTTCACATGTTTATGACTGAATTTATTCATACTGTGTAAAGTGTGATACAGCAACATAGCATAAGGTCACTTTCAGAAACACACACACAAACATATAAAGAAATACCATTCTTAAAAGTTAAAGTTGGAAAATTTAAAAACCTGTCAACGTAAGATTTTTAGAGCTCCATATATTTAGAACAAGTGTTATGAATTTCAAATCTCCAACACTTGTGTCTTGATTTTGCTTTTTCATGCAAAAGTTGTACAGGACTCTGGGTATTTTTAAGCAGGGTATTGATGAGATGTATATTAATTTGTTTACCATCACAGGTTTGGGATCTTAGGAAGAACGACATAGTTTACAAAATGAGAGGACACACAGACACCATCACTGGAATCAGACTCAGCTCTGATGGGTCTTACATTGTCACCAATGCAATGGACAATACAGGTATGTGAGATTATTACAGTTATAAGTTGGTACAAGAAATGTATATGATAAATGAAAATCAGAAGAATATTATCCAGCACAATATACAACTTAAAGTGTAACTACATGTCGTATACGTAGTTTTGTGGTACTAGATAGTTGTACCGAATGTAAGTCAAATATACAAAGATGTACTTGGAATTTAAAAGGAAGCTAAACATTTTTAAAGCTCCATAAGCTGTATCTTTGGCTATTTTTTCAGAACTTTTGTTTTGTGGTTTCCCTACACTTTCTGCATTGAATCCCTAAACTGTAATTTAATGCCAAGTATTTAGCATATCAACACAACCTATATGAGTATAATATACATTGTTATTGTTGAAAATTGTATTCAAGTCCGGACTAGAATTCATTTGTAAACAATAAACAATGATCACTACACACATACAAGCTGTGTTGACAAAAAGAATACTCGAAATTTCAGTATGACAAACGGATTAGGGTCAGACACGGTAGTTGATATACAGAAGCAGAATACTGAAAAACTTGCCACAAGTTACAGCTTATGTCCCTTTAACTCTATTGCAAGAAAATATCAGATGAATTTTATTCAAATTTATTTACACAAATGATTTGAAAGTCATCATTAACAATCAGGACAGTTTTTGTTGTAGTATGTTGATATCACAGAGCATTGAACTTGAAACTAGTACTCCTACACTACAACTGTTAGTCATCAATCATATGATTTGTGAAGGTATATGTGAACCTTTGTGTAGGTGGTCTAACTTCAACAGATAAGGCATTTTCTATCTTCCTGCCATGATACACCCATATACTGAAGATAACTTTGACTCGTACTCAAGCATCACTTTCATAAACTCACCTTTTCATCTTTTGTAGTGAGGATTTGGGATGTAAGACCATTTGCACCACAAGAGAGATGTGTCAAACTATTCCAAGGTGCACAACACAATTTTGAAAAGGTAAATTGAACCCCAACTCTCTTTACAATATGTTGGATACCTTGAGCTTTTCAGTAAAGAGTCTCCACACATACCACAAGGGGAATCTGTCATGTGATTGCACGGTACATATCCCATGGACATGGGAAGTATTGTGAGGGGCACTGAATCATGTGACATTGAGTGATTGACCAGCAGATATTGATATCTTTTCCAGAAAGCAACCATTACAATTTTGGAAGGATCATAATTACCTGAAATGAAGATCATTTTCAGAGCATCATCAAATTCTGGTACATTTAGATGCATCACACTTTTTTCAGTTAAAGTGAATCTGTTTCCATACTTTACCATTGGTTGATCAGAATTTCTCATTAAAATATTCATAATAATTAATTAAAATATTTTGTAATCATTCACATGCTCTATGGGCAATAGACAAAGATACGAAAAGCTGCCTCTGATAGGAACTCAACATGAATATCTTATCATTTGTGTCATCTTCAGCAAATGATAAATTATCAGTAGATCCCAAATACTAAACCAACATTGTCACTATTATTCCAATTTTTTCTGTTCAGAATTTGCTAAGATGTTGCTGGTCACCAGATGGTAGCAAGATAGCCGCTGGGTCTGCAGACAGATTTGTTTATGTCTGGGATACTACAAGCCGACGAATACTCTACAAATTGCCTGGCCATTCCGGTTCAGTGAATGATGTAGATTTCCATCCCCAAGAACCAATCCGTAAGTTACTTGAAATACTTCTGTTGCACTTTCTATGCTAAGGATTGGTGAAATCCTATAGTAGCATTCTTGTTAGCTCAGGGTTTTTGAAGGGTGAGCAACCCTGTTTCTTGAGCAATATATTTATATTTTAGTAACAAACAAAATTTCATAGCAAAGAATAGTATTCATTATAGATATGTAAGTAGTAAGACCATTAGTTGTGGCACAGTCCCTCTATCCACCGGTCTGGAAACGTGGCTGGTTTCTTTGTGACACTCCGTGATATGAACAAACACACGATTCACACCTTAAACAAGGACACTGACAATGTTCAACGGCCGTTATATCGATGTCGCTACCCCACGATCCTATGACAGCCGCAATGTGATCGTTCAAAAACATGACGTTTGTGGGTTGTTATTTTCAGAATATCACAAAACATTACAACTTGTTCCCTTTAGAAACACTAAACAATTTATTTTTTCATTAAATGGGTAACGTTGCCCTCTAGATAAAGCTTGAAAGGGACCACACATTATGGTTGCATTATGATCACGATCGAAAAACAAAATGGCCACGCACTGTTCGCAAGTGTCATGGACTGTTGCCCGAAATCAAGAAGACAGGCAAAATCAGCTGAATATTAACATCGACAGCTGAGTAGTTCATTACCAAACTTGTTGTTGTGTTGACATGATAGCATTTTGTAAAAGGTATTTACTGTGCCTGAGCGCGAGCGTACGTATCGAGAGTTCGCCATATTGACGCTACATGGAAAATATGCGAATAAAATCTACGTGCATTTCTCAGCAGTTGTCGTTCCTATTCTGCTCAGTTAACAGACATAATTTCACAGAATATTAATAGAATATTACACAGAAAACATATTGAGATCATATTTGGAGGCACTGACTACTAGCATTGCAAGAGAAAGGGACCACAAATTTTCCGGTGTGTTTCCAGCCGTGCCTGAGCGAGCGTACGTATCGAGAGTTCGCCATATTGACGCTGCATGGGAAAATGTGCGACCACACAACTAAAATCTACATGCATTTCTGCAGTTGTCTTTCCTATTCTGTTCAGTTAACAGACATGATTTCACAGAATATTACACAGAAAACATATTTAGATCATATTTGGAGACACTGACTACTAGCATTGCAAGAGAAAGGGACCACAAATTTTCCGGTGTGATTCCAGCCACAGTCCCTCTGAGGGACTGTGTTCCAGCCGTTGCTTGTGCTACGTACGTCAACACACTCGCAGCGGACAACACCAGAAATTATCGCACACTATCATCATTTACGATGGGATAAGGATCACGAAAATCACACACCGGTTTCAGGATATGATAATTTCTGTCTTCGTGTCGTAGATAGACGCAGAGAACACTTAAATAGAGCCAAACAGCGAAAATTCGAGAAAAGCGTACACACAATCGGGGACTGTGGCATGCAGGACAAACCCAAGCTACGCATTATCACGTGACTGGCCCTCGTATCGCGGTTCAGCTGTGCGGTCTAGGTGATTGACACCTTTTACAATAGGCGTTTCCAGACCGGTGGATAGAGGGACTGTGGTTGTGGTAGCATTTAGTATTCTCAATATTGGTATTATTACTCATAGTTGTAGTAGCAGTTGTACTTGTAGAAGCAATATAAGCAGCAGTAGTAGTAGTGTTACATCCAGCAGGCCAATATGACTGGGCCTGAAGCACATTTCTTAGGGGCCGTGGAAGCATACGCACGGTAAACAAAACTAAGTGCGTTTGGCCTTAACCCCCTCCAATGAAAGTTTGGAAGTCCGAAAATCCAACCCAGCCTCATTCTGTATCATACCTACATACAATTAGTAATTACTTGGTTAAGAATATACGGTTTTCAATTGGGTTCGAACCCACAACATAAAGCATCCAGTCACCTAGTGGAGAACTAACAGACACAAATTACTCAACGAAAATCCACTACTGGTACATGCCAAACAGTATAGCGCGATATTTTGCGATACAGTAAAACGTGGAGCGAGATGTTGATATGAAAACATGAAGTGGGATTTTTGCGCATTGTAATCGAAATACAGCCAAACCCCCCCCCCCCCCCCCTCCAACCCACCCCAAACACGGAAATTACGTTTGCCATGCGTGTGTTTTAATTATCCATGGCCCCATAGTGACAAGTAACTTCTTCTAGATTACAAGGAAATATAATTGCTTCATGTTGATGGAATTAAGATATATTAAGGTAGAATGCAGCTCATATGGGAAAGACCTTTTGCTGTCTGTTTTCTCAATGAAACTTCAACTGTGCTCTTACCAAATTGGTAATAAAAAGCAAGGGTCGCATTGCAAAGTTTGGTATTGGAGAAACAAATTTCCTAACATATACAGATATATGAGATTGAAAATGACATCCAACCATGTGTTTACCTAATGGGGGGAAATAAATTTTGTATTTTTATAAAAGACTAAGATGTTGAAAATTTTTGATTCCATTAGCTTTAAAAAGAACTCCCAAAAGTGGTAGATCAGAAAAGAATTGTAAATTATTGAATGTCTAAATATGTCCCTGAAGCACATTCCACCTTGGTTGTTCTAAGGCACAGTCATCTTCACTAATCCTGTCATACAAACTTGTCATTTACGTGACAAAAATTTCTTTTTTCTTTCAGTTACATCATGTGCTAGTGACAAAAAGATATACCTTGGAGAGATTCAGCCGTAGTATGCGCACTCAACCAAATACTGCCACAAGACCATCAGTACATTTTATTTCTTAACCTGTTCACCCCTATTCCCTGTAAACAGGTCCATAATGACCATTGATGACAACTGATTTGGACCAAACCATGGTTGTGCATGGGTTAGTCCTACCTACCTGAAAAGGTATTGTCATTACTCTGGTTTTAATTGTCTGTTTGTCATATTCCACAAAACAACAATTTCACACTATGTTGACAACTTCAGAATAGTTTTGTAACATTTGTTGAATAGAAACGTCGGCCATGTTGAACAGTATACTTTGTTTTCAAACTCACAAGCCAAACAACCGTGAAATATTTTTTAATAAAACTTTTAAAAACCATGACATTAATCTTGTGTCAATCATTTCACAGAACAATAAGCTATAAACTGTAACATTTATCTAAAAGGTAAACTTAAAATGGAACATGTTACATTTGGTAACAAATCCTCTATAAATTACATTTTATTTTGCTCTCTGAAAGAAGATTAGCAATAAAGTTGCAGTTTTTATGGTATAACATCTCTGCTAGTACTTTTTAATTCTGAGTTAATGGCAAGCTATTTCAGGACAAGCAAGCATCCAACGATTTAAAAAAAAAAACAAGTTGTGTTAGTGAATGATACTATGAATTGAAATCCTTTGGAATGTTGCAATTTCCAAAATTCCCTTAAATTTGGATATCTCAGCACTTCGAAAAGGTAAACTATAAAATGCCAAGTTTATGTAAAACAAACTTGATAGTTACTGGCACAAAATTGTATAGAGATTTGGGATCTATTATCTTTATCCTTTATTTGTCAGGAATCCTTGTAATGTATTTAACACTACGCATCACTGTGACAGTATGTAGTATGCTATTTTGCCTGTACTATGAATTCACACATACCAGACCGTCCACAGAAAAACTTTCAAACAAATGTTTGCGTTTTGTTCCTTGCATCTGTCGAATGGATTTCACACAGCTGCATATGCTGGATATTTCAATCCAATATGTCCATTGAGGTATGGCAGTCATATTTCTTACATAGAGAATAGTCATAGTAGACCACTGTGCATCGTCAGATAAATTAACTACACTTTCTCTTTTTTTGACTGCCTTTGTCGCGATGTACTCAATCTTTCATTCTTTAGGAAATCCTGTATACGACTGATATCACTTTTGATTTCAGAACGGATATTTTCTTCATCTTCATCTTCATCAGAAAACAATGGACTGCATGGACTTTGAATATCCACAGATTTACGCTTCCTTGTCCCTGTTGGCTGGGTATTAAAAAACACTTCTTACAATCAACATTGAAAGAATAAACTTTTAGTAGCATGCACTGCCTGTGTTGACGCACACAAACAGCGTTATTTTTGTTCGACAAAAATCATTTTTGTGACAACTCAGGCGCTCGTAAGGCCGAGCGCTGTACATATATTCAGTGCTTATGTCATCATCATCATGTGCTTTATTTGTGTATTCAGGCAGAGTTTTCTTAAACAGATCTTCCAAGTTGTTTATTGTCAGCCATTTCCTTATTTTATTAATACCTGTACTTGTTAAAGCATGCCCTCTATTGTGCCAAGTGTTCTGAATGCTGACAGCACAACACCCTCAGTGCCCCAAAGAATGCCCTCTACAAAATTCATTTTGCATCCAGAACAGTCATTGTCTAACTGCAGAAAATTGATTCATTTAATCAATATTTTAGTCTTACTTTGATGTCTATGTCATTGAAAATATTCGCCATTCAAAGTAGCAGAGTTCATCATTTCAGCTACTTTCGAACAATGTACAGATTCCTTTTGGAAATGTTAAAGTCAGCATTTATGCTTTAACAATACCAGTATTTTGTATTATTAAAGGTACCAATACAACTTTGAGATAAGCATTATTATACATCTACCATCAAGAACAATAGAATTTTGTGTGCACTAGATGGCCATACGGAACACCCATTCCGTAACATTTTACCCTTTCCAGGCACCCTCACACGTGCTGATGAGCAGTGCATTCTGGGGCTGTATGTGCGCATTACAAGTAACTGTTGAACAGTTTCAAGGGACCCATTAGATAAGTGCCAGAATATGTCTCAGTTACGCTCTGTACAGAGTAGTGCATCGGCTATCCAGAAACTCATCCAATATAGCATTCCACACTTGCGCTATAAATTGCAAGACAAATTATTGACACTGCACAAAAACTGTTAATACTTCACCCATTTTATGCAACAGTCACAAATGCAAGATGTACAATGAGAAAGTTATCAATGTATAATGATAATGTCATCACGAAAATACCACAACGGATGCACTCAGACATAGGTGCTACACATTGCACAATGTGTTACAGGCTGCCAATTCTGTCACAGTCATATGTATTTGATGCATAAGATATGGTAAAGAAGAATTTCACTCACCTTGAGAAGTGGTTCTGAGTTAAATTCTGTGTTTGATCTCTCACTGTCTTTGGACCCATCATGATTGACAGATGATGTTGGTTGAGAACTGCTTAGGAAGTTACTGGTTACATTTCGTCGTGATCTCTTCAAGGATGGCATGCTCACAAATTGATACTTGAATCTAGAAGGACTGGTTTTAGCTGAGTTTTGTGTTTTATTGTTTCCAGGTGACAATTGGTCCCGTGTGCCACTCTCTGTAGGTTGGCTCTGACTTATTTCAGTTTTGTTGCTTGTAGAACAGGTTTGCGCTGTTGCATGCTGACTTGCTTTGTTTGTTATCACTGTAGATATTAATGTTGCATCACTATATGCAGTGGTCTCAGCTTCAGCAGTAGTAGAATTTGTTGAATCAGTGAGAATTTCCCTGCAGCTTTCTTGATTGTCACCTAGAACAGTACCACTTCTGCAACTAGTGTGGACACTGACACTTTGAGATGTATGTGGGCCTGCTGTCTGAGAACCAAATAAAACCCCAGCTCCCATCTGTGAGGAGGACAACACATTTTGTGACTGATCTAGTCTTCCATCAGTTGCACTAGTTTTCAAAGGATTGATACATCCACTCGGTGAGGCAGCAGAAACACTCAGGTTGCACAGTGCAGGAATAATACGAGATGGACTTTGCCCTGTTGTAGCATTCTTAGCAGGGTTAGATGATGGACTGCTTACTAAGGTATTACCTGCATTTGAAAGTGAAGTCTCATTGATTGTGCAGTCAGTATTCACAGAAGTACCTTTCTTTGATGGCACGGATTCTTTTGATCTAGAACTTGTCTCTGGTTTCTGTTCACTCACAGTGTGATCTGATGAAGTAACACTGATGCCACAAGCAGCATCACGTTTGCCATGTTCTTGCTCAATATCCATTCTTTTATCACCAAAGTCTCTACTGTCCTGTTTCTCAGTAGCTTTTAAGATGCCAGGTGGCACAACACTGCTGATGCATGGAGATTTGCTCTCAGATTCTGATGAGAAGATGGTTGGCTTCCTGCTGAATGATACCCTTTTCTTTGACTTCTCATCATTCTTACACTGTTCTGTGATGAACTCAGTGCAATCTGCTCTGAGATGTCACATGTCATCAACTTGGAAATTTCAGATGGTCCACATCTTCCCCTAATGCTTCTAAGTGATCCTGTATCATCAAGCCTGCCTTCCTTACTCTTATGACTCTCACTATCTGGCAATAATAAATGTTCCTTCCGAGTATGTTTCAAATTTCCACCATCAGTTTCAGGAACGTCTTGCTTTCTTTTCTTGGTTCCTGGCACACCATCAGTTTCATCTCCACCAGTGTTATTCACTTCATCCAGTCTCCTTTTGGAGACTACCATCTCAGAAGCACAGTCCGTATTATCTCTTGCTTCAGACTTATGTACAGTCCGCATTCTTTCTGGTGTCTTTACAGTGGATGAGGCGGTCTGGCTTGAAGAGTTCTCCTCAATTGTGGCTTTCTCCTCTGTTACTGTGTACAAGAAATGAGTGTGAACCTTCAAAGAACACTTTCATTCCTATTGCTATGTCTATTGATCTCCCTTAGAGTAAGACCTATAGTTTTACTGTTAAACACAAAATAACACTGCAGTGGTTATGAAGGAAAATTTTCTTTTTCAAACAGGAGTCTGATTATCATAATTGGCCTAGCTAGTGGCTTCAATGTTACTATAGCTGATGTAAACTCACATTAGAAAGGGACTATTTCTTAGCAAAATGGACTACTTTTCTATCTCAAAAGAAAAAGTTATATGTCCTGTATCTTTGGTTTGAGATAGTTTTTTCGTGCAAATGTACGGTATATTTTGAGTAGACTGGAAGATCCGTCACTTGGGGGCGCTCTCTACACTCCCCCTCTGAGAGGAGGGGATTGTTTCGTAAGGGTAGGGAGCGTCTTTGAGCAACAAATCTTTCATTCTATACTTTGAGTTACAAGCAAAGAACAGTAGAATGGGAATTTTCAGAATTAAAATATCAGTTCTATCAATAAAGGAAGGGATTTACTCACCACGCTGCTCTTCTGGGGAAGTTGGAGGGCTGAAAAATTCCTCCTCAATGAACACATCAGCTTCACACTCCTCGACACAATCTGTCTTCTCTCTGCTCTGCTCAGTTGCTATGTTACTTCTCTCTCTGGATTTCCACTGATGAACTTCCTGTTGAAGTGAGGCCACCTGTCTCATACTGGCATCCAGTTGTTCTTGTAGCATCAGTAATTTCCTTTCATTTTCAAGTTTCAATTTGTGCTCTTCTCCTTCCTTCTGATCAAATCTCTCCTGCAGACCCAATTAAGTGACGTACATTCAATGTCAAAGTACAATATGCATTGCAGATATAAACTGTAAACTTCCACTCATAATATGCTTTGCTAATGAATTCAATAAAATAATCTCTCATGTAAACAAGAATAAACATTTTGCATCAAAATGACAATTTTCAGAATAGGAAAAATTCCTATTTACTCCAGTTGATTTTGAAGTAAGGAATGGCAGCCAATCTTGGTTGTAACCTGTTACCTTAAGTGGAAACATTTAATTATTTTCTGGAAAACAAATTTGCACACTGGTGGTTTAATTTTCAACACTAATTTGCAAACACTTCTTCACAGAAAAATTTAGAATTAAAAGACTTTCACTGTCCTGAAAATTTTCCCAGAGGTGCATCCTACCCTTATTGATATGTTTGTGCTGAATGTAGGGACGATTGCTTACTTTGAGCATTTTGATTTCTTCAGTAAGGGTTGTGTTTTTCTCAGCCCAGTTTGTGTTCAATTCTTCAACACTGGTATGGGATTTACTCAGTGCTTCATAGTCCCCTTGAAGAACCTGTAATCTCTTCTGCAAAGATTTCTCCTGAGACAAGGAAATGGTAAGGAAAGCTGTTTTAGAGAATTGGAAGTATCAAATTAGACTCATAAATTGATCACAGTCAGTGTGCACTCCGATTGTGATATTATGGCTACTAATGCAATGATTTTCACACTCAATTTGATCATGTCAAACTGTATTTCAAACAAAATTCACTTTTTACATTTTATGATGTACTGTAATAAATACTACAAATGCAAAAACAGAGTGTGGTTCTGAGCGTACTATTTGAGATTTAAGAACAGCAAAGTTAATTATTTCATAATACAATGTTTGAACAGTGATGCTTGGAAATCAATATTTCCAGTAAGCAACATTTTGTCCCCACGTCAAAATTAGTCCAAAATTTACAAGTCTTGAAACTATCATGCGCTGTTGAATATAATAGTTAAATGTAAAATCAGGGGAACCCTTGTTGCCAGAATCATGACCCTGTATGCTGTCAAATTCAGTGTGGTAAAATTTCAGAATGAGTATTTTGGTAGCCAGCATGTTTCAAAAAGAAATTATTGTACGCTACAATTTGATAACATTTTCGCTTTGCAAGTAAATGTACACAATGCTGAACCATAGAAATGTCAGCCTTAACCACTTCTACCTAGTTATGGAAAATTGAGAAATCTTCTATGATCTGCCAAAATCTAGAACCATGACAAATATGGATACCAATGAAAGAAATCTTAACCCCTTGACTACCTTGAACGCCGGATATATCCGGCGCCATTTTGAATTACCATATACCTTTAGTGCTGGAAATATCCGGCACAGTTAAATAGGCGTATTTGCTTCGTGTTTGTCCCTAAAAATCCCGTAATTTCGGCATCGGCACGCAGCGCGACTAAGATAAATGTATTCCGACCTGGCCTGAATGTGATTGCGCCCCCGTACGTCCGAGTACGGCCAAAATCCGGAAGCAAAGGTCGTGACCCATGACCTCGACCCTAAAAGGTCAAGCTGATCACAGAAGCGTCGCGCTGATTGTTTACAGTTTTCAGAAGCTGGTTGATGTCATTTACTTGCAAGATTTTTATGGTTTGTTTTTTTTAATGAAATGAAATGTTTATTTATTGAAAACAAATGATTAATATGTAAATATGTTCTATTAACAGCAATATTCTGTTAATGAAACTGGAGGAAATATAAATTTTTTACTATAACCCAGTGAAATTTTATAGTAGCCATACTGTCAATATGACTGGCCACATGACTGGTCATGTAATTGGTCATGTGATATGTTGTTCCCTAAAATGTATTTTAAATATTGTCAATTATTTTTTGATAAATCATAACCATTTTAGATGCATGTTTCTGCAAGGAAGACATAAAGAAGGTATTTACAAATAAGATGTGTTGATTTTCAAATACAGAATTATGTCAGATGCTGATGTTTGTGGTTCATTTACTCTGCCTTTTATGAGAAAATTCTTAAACAGTAAAGGGTAGTTATTATTCCGTATATGTAAAGACAATGCCATGAAAATTGCAACTGTATTCAAATTTGAGTCATTTTATGGATTCAAAACACGTCCTAATGCTTCAAATATTCTTTCCCAGCATATTCTTTGCCAACTCTGGTCACATGATGAGTCATGTGACCAGTCACGTGACCTGAAAATACAAAACTTATGTATGAGAAAGTGGGAAATTTCATGCTGATTCAGAAAATATATGGTTTATTGGTACTTACTTAATTTTTACTCTAAGCAGTGTTGTTGCAATGACCACACCCCAGATTTTATCAATATTTACATAAGGGGCCTGGTATATAGGAATACATTGGCCTTGGTAGTCAAGGGGTTAAGTTAAACCTACATGTAAATTTGGTAAAGTCTATGCTGTTTGCTAAATACTATTTACTAACTTTTAGGACACATTAAGAAATATTATTTGAAACTGTCTTGCAGTGGTCCCTTCTCCTAGAACCATTGAAAAAACAAACAAAATATACAAACAAACAAAACAAAGAAAAATATCATACCTTTTCTTGCCATGTCTGCTCCATCTCTTGATGACGAGTTGCCAGTTTGTTTAACTCACTTTGTTTTTCATCACACACTGACTTCATTTTCTCAGAATTTTCCCTGACTCTGGTCAACTCTCCCTGTAACTGTGCCGCCAATTCTGCATTGTTTCTGCTACTGTCTGCATGTCTACTGACCAGCTCATGTGCCTCTTCCATCGATTTCAGTATTTTCTGATCAATGAGAACAAATGATGCAAATAAAACTGACTTCTCAAATATCAGTTGATACTTGATATTAGCTTGGAACAAAAGCTAAGAGATCCCAAATAAATGTTTCAATATATCTACAATATATTGTCTCGAAGCAGCCTTGGGTGAAATTAGTCTCATCACTGGTGATGATTTAAAAATTTTGTCCAACTGTGCCTGCTGTGTAAAATCTAACCTATTATAATTACTTATTTTATGATGCTACAGTTATTCTGTTGAACTTTATGGATCCTCTCATATTAATTTTGTAAGCTGTTATCTAATTTGATAGGTTTTTGACATTTTGAAAGATAGATAAATTCCTGGATGATTCAGGACTTTGATTAACATCTCATGCTTTAGGGAGTTCTGATCATGGAATGTTCTGAAAAAGTATTGAAGTGATAAACAATGGAAATGTGTAGTGTTAAAGTTGAATAAACCTCACCAGATTTTCTGCTCTAGACATTTCTAACTGTGTCTTCAGTTGATCACCCTCTGATGCTTTCTGCAAACAACAATAGTGAACATGAGTTTTGAAAGAAATATTTGTGAGGGATTTAAAAGTATCCAACAACATACCACCCGGAACAGTGAATTTTCTGTTTTGCAGTCAATGTACCTAATTTATGTTTTATACAACAGCAATCCTGGGTGATGATGTTATACCATCAGCAGCAAGGCTGTGTTTCTCTAGTAAAAGCCAGATTTCTGACCTAGCATACTGTGAATGGTCGTGGATATTGATAATTAAAATATTTCACTGAAAAGTTTTGTTGTTTTATACCTGTATTTGAATGTTTTGTTTGTGAATTTAAATATGATACTTTACTCACTTGATCCATCTGCTGTTGCAAATTCTCAACCTGTTTTTCTCTCTCCTGTAGTTTCCTAGCCATGTCATTTGGTTTTCTGTTGAGTTCAATCCTTAGTTTCTTCAGCTGTTGAACACTGGATTCCAGATCTTTCCTGCAGTTCTCAAGTTCACAGTGCTTGTGTTTGTTGATGTAGGCCAGTTTCTTGTTCAACTTACAGGCTGCTTGTACTGTACAATTTAATAAGAGAAATTTATACTAATTTTGTTATTTTTATTAATGAAACGTGTTATGAACAGAGTCATTTTAACATTTTGTGACTATTAAAACACCAAACACTTTGAACTCAGTATGATGGTTTATTAAATATTGTTAACACAGGATTATTTCAAGCAAATTCAGTTTCTTTTCTGAAAAAATAATGTGGAAGGGAAATTCAAGACATAAGCTCTAGCTGTAACAAATCTTTCCTTCACAGAAAAACAATTATTCATGATAAATTTCAGACCATCAATCAAGGAAATGTAACAATGAAGTTCAGATCCTGTATTCTACAGAACTCTACACAATGTATCATGGTGTCTCAAATAAAACAACTTTTGAGTTCAAATTATATAGCAATTTAATCTCTCATTTTGCTTCATTTGGAAAACAAGGCAACATTCGTTCTTAAGTAAAGATTTCATCTGAATGGAGGTATTGAGTTCCTTTAACTATCCTAGGTAATAAATAATATTTTATGAACTATTTCTGTAACTTTAAAGAAAAAGGTACCACAATTTTCCTTTTTACACTTTTTGTGCTATTGCGCTACCAACTTTAACGCAGAACAATCTGCTATGATTCCCTTTATAAGCAATACTACCTATCTAGTCAATTTTATGTCACGATTTACATGTAAGATACAGCATGACAAGTTTATGACTTCTGACTCACCATTTTCTTCCAATCTCTCCATCTGTTCTGTGACACCAGTGACCTGTTTTGACACATCTTTGGTTTTCTGTTCCAAGTCAACAATCTGGATGACATGTTTGTCCTTGGCAGTACTCTGCATTTGAATCACATGGTCTTTTTCTTTGATCTTCTTTTCCAAGGAATACTTTGAAAGCTGAGACACAGAAAGCATACACTGTACGACAGATATGTTGGCTATTGCTTTGAATATTCAATACACTTTCACCTTTTAAATATTGTCTAGCACATTTGACAAAAAATTGACCTGTTCACCCCTAATTCTCTGTAAACAGGTTCACACTCACAATTGATAACAGTGAGTTTGGGCCAAACAAAGGCGGTGTAAAGGCTTATAAAACTACACTGCTAGAGTAATGTTTGAGATCACAGTTATGTTCAGAAGCCTCTATAGTTATGAATAAAAAAATTCCACAGGCTTTTAGTGGTATATCTATATGAAGTTCTTTGAAAAACATTACACAAACTGTGTTACCTATAGACAAAGACACACTGGTGGTATCTTATGATAATATTGTAATGTACTTCATCATTTAAGGCCACTGTGTATAAAATGATTAATTTTTCAGAAGATAGGACAATGTCATTTACAAATAAACAACTGAGTTTTAAGGAGCTCTATTCATATCATCTTAAATGGTATAGCAAGGGAGCTGGCCATTTGTCAACTTTACCATGAGAGTCCTGATTTCATTCTTCAGTCCAGTTACTTCTTTCTCGGTCCTTTCCACCAACAAGGCCAGTTTTTGCTAGAATAAGAATGAGATGTTTAGGTGATGCTGAGCCTGAAGGGGTGGGACAATTACCTATTTAGTCTGTAGATGGGCTCATGGTAGCTGTGTACAAAGGACTGGCAGAATTGCCTTTCTTTGGCGGAGATTTTCTTGCCTTGCAACATGGGGATGGAGCATTTGGAAAATTTCATAAGACTGATTTCAAAATCCATAACATAGTTCTGAAGTTGGGTTTACAATGACTGCTGCATTAATTTCATAACCACCAGAAAACAGTATGTGCAGCTTTATGGAAATCTGTAACAATTTTGGAATCGGACTAAAGGAAATTAATGTAGAGGAACATAGAAAGAGAGTTAACCATGGTAACACTGTTGATAATGATATGTAATAAGCTAGTACATCAGGGAGATAATAACCTTACAAGAGTGTGTTTTAAATCTCAAAAAGTCAGTTCCTTATCAGTGATAAAGGGGATTGACAGGTGTACAGTCTTTGGGACTATAGTCAAAGTATAGTGATACTTGAATTTTCAACCCCTTCAATCTGATATAAAGTTTCTCTTCTCAAACATAAGTATTAGGCCACCCCAAAAAATTGTTTCTGGTATAATCTTCCTTCAAAAATGGGATGATGGTGCGCATACTTTTTCATTTTCATTTTTTTGCTCAAGTTGGTCTACTTTCCAAATATTTTTATCTGCACATACTGTACGGTGAATTTTGGAAAGAAGGCAGTTCTCATCGCATTATTGATCTCTGCTCCACAGAAAAAAGGTTGACACAAAGGCTCACAAGAAGCAGCTCCTCTTTTGAGGTCTTAAATTCTTTACTGATTGTGGACAGCATTTGTGACACACAGTAAATCTTGGCCTATCAATGAAAAATAGAAGTCTGTATCGACAAGGGATGGCATAAACTTGTTGGTCTGAAATGGCAGGGATAAATACTTCTCATGAAAATCATACCTTATCATCTTCGAGTTGATGTATTTTATCTTCAGAGTGCTTCTTTGCATCAATAATTTCTTGCTCATGCTGATCTGAGAGAGTTTTGTTTGAAGCAATTTCTGTTTCCTGTGTTTATGTGAACAATATTATGCAAATATAGTACAGAAAAGGCAAGAGACCTGAAAGTGCAATGCAAATTAATATGGGACTCTTCAAGATTACTAATAATGCATTCAGTGTATAATAGATGTAAAACAGTATAATTACTGTATACGTTGCTTTGAGGCCTGCAGTGATGTGATCATAGACTTTTTCATTGGTACACTGCGACCTGATCTCACATACAGACCCACATTATGATCAAGAGCACTACTGGTATTAGTTGGGATGAGTTTGGCAAATTCATAAGTCATAGCACAAGGATCTCTCTCATCTGAAATCATTTTGCCCATAATGTTCTTCACGAATGTTGTTCAATGGCAATGAAAAAGGAATATATGAATAATGTTCAAGGGATATACAGACTATTTTTGGATAGAGCAAGTTGAAGTCTCAATGAAAGAAATTCCAAAATTTAGGGCTTAATTGCTTACCAATTTTCGTTCTAGTTCATGTTTTTCTGTCACCAATTGCTTGATTCTCTCTTCATTCTCCGAATCCGTGCTCTGTAAAGTAAAGCAAGTGGACTGAATAAGTTAAACCTGAATTTGTATATTGTATGGCTACCTTCCCAAGAGGTTTTAGAATATTACTCCTCCAGATTCTCCATATGTTGATAAATCCATGGAGGCATGCAAGGAAACTTTTGACGGTAGTTTCTGACTCCATAATGAAGCAAGTTTTCGTAAGAAAGACCGAAAACTCGCAGTGGTTAATGGTTCTCACTCGCATTTTTTGTGGGAACATTGTCTGAATATGTGCACACTTACCCTTCTTATCCTCAACTCTTCGATAACCTCGTACAAGTTATCACGGAATTTCAAATAGTTGATTTGACTAAAAATATTTCTTTTTTCCTCGTCGTTTCTCTCTTCAAAAGTTCTGTTTTCCACCTTTGACAAATTTTGATTAGTACCAGAGATGTTTTCACAACTTTTGTGGAGATCGTGACCTCTTGGAGCTGCGGTCTTCTCGCATTCGTCGACTTTTGCATTTTTTTCTGAACCTCTGTCTTTTTCGTTTGTGCCACAGTCTCTATATAGAGGGACTGTGTTTCTGCCTTTATCTTCTCCTGTGATGATATTGATATTTTTTGCAGTTTCTTGCAGCTCATCGCTTGCGTCAGCTTTAGTTTCACCTTCTTGGGGATCTTTGCTTGATTCTTCTCCATGTCCGTTTGATGTTGGCGGAATTTCTTCACCGCCCTTTTCCATTACGCGGGCTGTCACACTGCAAATTCTTCCGAGACAGTGTAATTTATGGTAGTCAATGTGTTCCAGTCTTACCATAGAAAGCAAAACAGTTTTGCAAATTCAAATACATCTATCATACGGTATATGGCAGTTTTAAATATCTACGACTACGAAGTTAAGTTTCACGCAGAGGATGTGTACCTGAACCTGAAGTGATCGTTTTTGTCTTCTGTTCAGAAATGCATCGGTTCCTTCTGGCAGGAAATTACTATGTGGGTAGTACAAACCTCACAAAAACACCAGACAACATGTATAATTGTATCTTCCTCGGTATGATTGATTTATAAAATCGGACTATCCTAGCTTGCCAGATGTGAGAAAAGGTTACGATGCAAACTTGCAGACGACATACACAAGTTCAGTGGAAACATCGTTTCCCACAAGGCATTGGTTGACTTCCGGCGTTCTGCCATCTATACTCATTGCCATCTACACTCCGTTTGACCTTTGACACATACACCGGCGTATCACTCAATTGTTATGCAAATAAAATATCGATTCAATCTATACTCTGCCCTTGACACGGCTCAGGGAAATCGGGAGGAAACATCTTTTACAAGTTGAATTTGCGATCAACGGGCTGACTTGCCCATGCAGAACCATGACAACCATAGGGGTCCAATCTCCGATGATGACGATGATGATGATTAAATATTTAAAAATGAAGATAAATAAACATATATTTGGACTCAGTAAATTTGTTGTTATTGTTGTTGTTATTGTTGTTGTCGTTGTTGATACTATTTGCAGAAAAGAACAAAGTATGCGCTGCAAATTTCAACACAGCCTAACTATACATGTGCGTCGCAAATTCAATACAGCCTAACTATACATGTGCGTTGCAAATTCAATACAGCCTAACTATACATGTGCGTTGCTGCCTAACTATACATGTGCGTTGCAAATTCAATACAGCCTAACTATACATGTGCGTTGCTGCCTAACTATACATGTGCGTTGCAAATTCAATACAGCCTAACATTACCCAAGGGGTGTCACTTCATTGCCACACACTTTTTTTCGATCGCCAAAATGCACCTAGCATGCATCGAAATCGGTAAAATTCGACGTAGGGTCAAAGCACATTAGTCCTTCTCAATAATACTCCAACATTTTTACCTCTTACCGATGAAAAGTCGAGAAATCAGCAAGTTTTTCAGCGTATCTGGACGTCTCTTACATTTCAGATTTAAAAGGCGAGGCAGTGTATTGAGTCACGTGGGCGCTTTTCAAATCGAACCAATAGCAGAGCTGAATGGACCAGCGTGAAAACCCGGAGGCAACGTAAGTTTCTCACATCTTTGGAAAGAACGATCTCTTGCTGCGGGTGAACTGGAACTGTTAAAGTTACCAGAATTTCGTATGCAGACGCACGCAGACAGTGTCACCCATAGTCTTCCAAAGACGTGAGAAACTTACGTTACTGCCGGGTTTTCACGCTGGGCCCATTCGTTCAGTACGGGCTCTGACCCTACATCGAATTTTACCGCTCTCGATGCTTGCTGGGTGCATTTTGGCGAGCTCTGCTATTGGTTCGATTTGAAAAGCGCCCACGTGACTCAATACACTGCCTCGCCTTTTAAATCTGAAATGTAAGAGACGTCCAGATACGCTGAAAAACTTGCTGATTTCTCGACTTTTCATCGGTAAGAGGTAAAAATGTTGGAGTATTATTGAGAAGGACTAATGTGCTTTGACCCTACGTCGAATTTTACCGATTTCGATGCATGCTAGGTGCATTTTTGGCGATCGAAAAAAAGTGTGTGGCAATGAAGTGACACCCCTTGGGTAATGTTAGGCTGTATTGAATTTGCAACGCACATGTATAGTTAGGCAGCAACGCACATGTATAGTTAGGCTGTATTGAATTTGCAACGCACATGTATAGTTAGGCAGCAACGCACATGTATAGTTAGGCTGTATTGAATTTGCGACGCACATGTATAGTTAGGCTGTGTTGAAATTTGCAGCGCATACTTTGTTCTTTTCTGCAAATAGTATCAACAACGACAACAACAATAACAACAACAATAACAACAAATTTACTGAGTCCAAATATATGTTTATTTATCTTCATTTTTAATATTTAATCATCATCATCGTCATCATCGGAGATTGGACCCCCTATGATGACAACGACTCAAAAAGCGAGGGCTATATAGTCTAGGGCCAGAAGAAATGGTTGCAGGGAGTAAAGATGGCAATGGATGGAGTATAGATGGCAGGAGTATAGATGGCAAGTGCACTTGCCATCTATACTCCATTGCCATCTATACTCCATTGCTGTTGATACTTTGTTGTCATCCATATTCCATCACTATCTATACTCCATTGCTATCTATACTTAATTGCTTTCTATACCAAATTGCTTTCTATACTCCATTGCTATCTATACTCCATTGCTTTCTTGCTGTTGATACTTTTTTGTCATCCATACTCCATTGCTATCTATACTTAATTGCTTTCTATACTCAATTGCTATCGATCTATACTCCATTGCTATTTATAATTTTTAACCTTGAAGAGAAAGAAGTTATGAAAGGTACACAATGAATTCTGAACTGAATTCATTTGCTCTAAGGCCGATTGATTTTAATCATTCACTGTTTGATTCAGAACAATGAAAATTTCACTGAGGTTTATTTCTATAATAAGTAAAACAGATTTCTTTGTTTTAATTATTATTTAGTCCATCATCCAACGGGCGTAAGCCCATTTACAGGATGAGGTACCCACAACCCTCTACCTCAATGGAGCACAGGGGAGTAAAGTGCCTTGCTCAAGGGCATGAAGATTCAATTTATTTTAGACATTATGTTTGACAGTGACTCAACAAATCAAGGGCTAGTATAGTCTATGGCCAGTAGAAATGGTTGCAGGGAGTAAAGATGGCAATGGATGGAGTATAGATGGCAGGAGTATAGATGGCAAGTGCACTTGCCATCTATACTCCATTGCCATCTTTACTCCATTGCTGTCTACAAATATACTTAATTGCTATCTATACTCCATTGCTATTTCTATTCATTACTATGACAAGAGAGAGGTTTTTGAAAGGTACACAATGGATTCTAAACTTAATTCATTTGATCTAAGGCCAATTCATTTAAATCATATACTGTTTTGATTCAGAACAATGAAAACTTCTATAAGGGTGTTTTTTTCATAATAAATAAAAAAAACTGAGAAGAGACTTCTTATATTTCACGAGAATTTAATTTATTTTGGAAATAAGTTTGACAATGACTCGACAAATCGAGGGCAAGTATAGTGTATGGCCGGTAGATGGTTATACGGAGAATAGATGGCAGGAGTATAGATGGCATGTGTACATGCCATTTATACTCCACTGCTATCTATACTGTTTTGCTGTCTATACTTTGTTGTCATCTATACCCGATTGCTACCTATATATGATAGGTTCTGAACTGAATTTCTGATACGGAGCTTCATTATAAAAGCTGCACTGACATATTTTTAATATACCAGAGGGACAGTGAATAAAGACGATTACTGCCGTGAGTTAACGGAATCATTGACAAATTCTGCCAGTCAGCGACTTTGGTTAATGAATGCTTGGAGTACAGTTGGCAATTGCTTTCAATAATCAAGATTACAAACTACTGGCGTTTTGCAAGAAAAAAATGTTAGAAATGGATCTGAAATATATTAAAGCATTAGTACATTATGGAGACAAAACAAAAAACAAAAAAACAAACAATGAAAACATGACTGACAACACAAAAAACTACCAAACTTCAGAATGTGAGTTCACACAAAAATATCACGGATCAACCAATCGCCAGTATAGCTATGACCCAGGCCACTACCCATGCACTGTACACCCTGTGAAGTTTGTACATGAGAGATCCGATCTGGAAGAAGGTGAGCTTAGGTGTGCACAGTGCAGTGGGTTCTGCAATGAAATCAAACATTTTATATCCTTTTGCAATTTCTTTAACATTGGGAAAACGATATTTTTGTCTAAATAAAAGTGGAGTATAGATGGCAAGACAGCATAGATGGCACTTTACAATGCCATCAACACTCGCACTGGCAGTTATTTGCATAACAATTACGTGACATGCCAGTGTATGTATCAAAGGTCATACGGAGTGTAGATGGCAACGAGTATAGATGGCAGAACACCGGCGTTCGTTCGGTTGACGTCATTCTTGCAGAGTAAAGGATATGATAGGGTAGCTCTGCATGGCGGGCTGTGTGTTACCGGCGTTATACGACCTGTGGTGGGAGGCCGTATAACCCCGGTACACACAGCCCTGCCAGCAGAGCTAAGGATAGGGGTTAGTGCGCGCGACAGGGAGCCTGTCAGCTGGGAAATGGAATGTGTCATGTGGGAATGCTCACGTTTAGTCACGGAATATGAGATCAAAGGTCATAGGTCAGGCTTTTGCGCAAGCGGTTCCCTCAAATAACTTTTGTTGTTCGTACATATATCTAATGCTGCATACAACTGTACAGTCTTCTCCGCTAGGTGACAGGGTACCGTACGTTGTGAGTTCGAACCCGATTGAAACCACCACATTTGTTAATAGAGAAAGTGCATGAGCACAAAGTGAGTATCATTTTTTTAGTCATTTGTGATAGACTTGTAACAGAAGGGAATGAGACGCAACAACTGTTGCAGCACATCGACTATGACTTATCCATATCTCATTCATTTTACGTGGGAATGAAGAGACTCGCAACATATCTCTATTCATAATAATGGTTTTGCTTATCAATGTTTTCCTTCATGTTATTCCTTGGTGACATATTCTGTTTGGAGCATTGACATTTTATGATATCCATTGACATTTAGAAAATTTGGAGTTGCACACCTGTCACATGGGAATGAAGAGGCTCTCAACACATCTCCAACCACTAGCATGGCATTATCTATCAATGTTGATCTTCATTTTCTTTCCTGGTGACATATTCTGAATCATTTTGAGCATTGACATGGGAATTTTGTTGTATTGATTTGCATTTAGAGCATTCAGAGTAACACACCTGTCACGTAGGAATGGAGAGTCTGTCAACACATCCCCAACAACCATAATTGTGTAACTTATCCATGTTTCCCTCAATTTTCTTTCTTGTTGACCTATTCTGAAACAATTTGAGCATTAATATAGGAATTATGTTGTATTGATTGACATTTGGAGCATTCAGAGTCATGACACACATGTCACATGGGAATGGAGAGTTTCTCAACACAGCTCCAACCACAATATTTTATGTCTTACACATCTTCTCCTATCTCTTAAGTTTTCCTGACCTGTTCTGAACCTCTTGTAATTATTACATTTGAATTTTGTTGTATTCATTGTAATTTAGACCTTTCGGAGTCACACACCTGTCACGTGGGAATGGAGAGTTTCTCAACACAGCTCCAACCACAATATTTTATGTCTTACACATCTTCTCCTACCTTTTAAGTTTTCCTGACCTATTCTGAACCCCTTTTAATCATTACATTTGAATTTTGTTGTAACCATTGTAATTTAGACCTTTCGGAGTCACTACCTGTCACGTGGGAATGGAGAGTTTCTCAACACAGCTCCAACCCCAATATTTTGTGTCTTACACATCTTCTCCTATCTTTTAAGTTTTCCTGACCTATTCTGAACCCTTTTAATCATTACATTTGAATTTTGTTGTAACCATTGTAATTTAGACCTTTCGGAGTCACACACCTGTAACGTGGGAATGGAGAGTTTCTCAACACAGCTCCAACCCCTTATTTGTGTCTTACACATCTTCTCCTATCTTTTAAGTTTTCCTGACCTATTCTGAACCCTTTTTAATTATTACATTTTCATTTTGTTGTATCACTTGTAATTTAGACATTTCGGAGTCACACACCTGTCACGTGGGAATGGAGAGACTCGCATCATATCTCCAACCACTATGCATTACTTATGCATATCATGTTTTTCTCATTTTCTTTCTTGGTGACCTATTCTGAAACCGTTTGAGTATTGACATGGGAATTTTGTTGTATCAATTGACATTTGGAGCATTCAGAGTCACACACCTGTCACGTGGGAATGGAGAGTCTCAACATATCTCCAGCCACTATAATGCTGTGACTTATCCTTGATCTCCTACATTTATGTTTTTGTGAGCTATTCTGAACCTGTTTCAATAATCACTTTGGAATTTTAGTTATCTATTGACATTTGGAGCTGTCGGAGTCACACACCTGTCACATTGGAATGGAGACTCTCAACACTTCTCCAAACACTATAATGTTGTAACTCATCAATGTTCTCCTTCATTTTATGTTTTTATGAGCTATTCAAAAGCAGTTTGAATATGACATGATAATTTTACCTATCCATTGACATTCGGAGCAGTCGGAGTCACACACCTGTCATGTGGGAATAGAGACTCTCAACACATCTCCAACCATTACCGGTAAATGGTGTGACTTATCCATGTTCTCCTTCATTTTATTTCTTGGTGAGCTATTCTGAACCAGTTTGACCAATGACATGGGAATTTTATCTATGCATGACTTTTTGGAGCAGTCGAGTCACACACCTGTCATGTGGATATGGAGACTCGCAAGACATCTAAAACTACTATATTGGTGTGACGTACAAATGTTCTCCTTCATTTTATTTTTAAGTTAGCTATTTTCAACCAGTTTGAGCAATGACATGGGAATTATATTCTATCAATTTACATTTGAAGCATTCGGAGTCACACACCTGTCATGTGGGAATGGAGACTCTCAACACATCTCCAGCCACTGTATTCGTTTGACTTATAAATGTTCTCTTTTAATTTATTTCTTAGTGAGCTATTCTAAATAAGTTTGAAGAATGATATGGGAATCTTATCCTATCTACTTACATATACATTTGAAGCATTCGGAGTCACACCTGTCACATGGGAATGGAGAGACTCTCCACGCATCTCCAGTCACTATAATGGTGTGACTTACCAATGTTCTCCTTCATTTTATTTCTTGGTGACACATTCTGTACATGTTTGAGCAATGACATGGGAATTTATTCTATCAACTTACATTTGAAGCATTGGGAGTCACACACCTGTCACATTTGAATGGAGACGTTCAACACATCTCCATCCACTATAGTGGTGTGACTTATTCATGTTCTTCATCAATCTAAGTTTGTAGTGTGTGATCTATTCTGAACCAGTTTGAGCAATGACATTGGAATTTTATCTGTATTGCTATTTGGCCCAGTCGGAGTCATACACCTGTCACGTGGGAATGGAGTCTCTCTCATACCACATAAAACCTCATAATGACCATCATCCTTGCCACTTATACCAAAACTTTCACAAACAGTGCATGAATCTCTTGTAACAATACTCACAGCAATCATGTAGATATCAAGATAATGGGAATTTTAACATTCAGTCAATTTTAAATTCTGTGAGCAATAAGAAATAATGATGATGTAACTATGCACTCACCAAACATCTTTCCTGTACAGCTGATGTGTTGTAAGAGTATTTTGAAGAGACATTGATTTGAGAAAGTAATAGTGCATTTTATCATACACTTTAACACCTCTTACCATCCCCCGTCAAAACATCAGATTTTCATTGTTGCAAATACACTACACAGGTATATTAAGTTGTCTTGCTATGTTTTTCTTTTTTCTACTCAGATTGGCAGTTGACTATGTAGACGAGGTACTTTGCAAAGAAGCAGTTGTCTTGTGTCAAGAAGGAAAGACATAAGCCTGAAAATGCAGACATTAGCTTTGTATAGTAATAGAGATTTTGCACATATGAGGGTTGGGTGAAAAGTTTTGAGCCTAACTATGAAGGAGCAATGCCAGATCAAAGAAGCTTGGTTTGAATATACCGGTATTTCAACTCTTCAGATGACAACCTAGAAAAGGGACAAACTATCAATGGAGAGTACTATTCTAACCTGTTGAGGGAGTTTTGGGAGGCTGACAAAATATACGACGAGGGAAAGTTGAGAAAAGGTGTCTAGTTCCATCCGGACAATGCTCCACCTACCAAGTCAGTCATTGACATGGCAACAGTGCATGACTGCGGCTTCAAACTCATTCTACGTGCCCACCATACTCTTCTGACCTAGCACCCTCAGACTTTCATCTCTTCCCCCACATGAAGAAATAGTTAGCTGAAAACCAATTTGTATTTTTAAGGCATTTTTTGTCATTTTTGGTCAAAAATCGTTTTCATAAAAAAATAATTGTCATAGCGTTGATATTTAGTATACAGGTTCAAAGAGGTTATCAACATGTAATATATTCAAAATATGATGAAATGTACAATTTTATAATTTTGGAGCAATATTTGCCATTTTTGGTTAAAAAGTGTGTTTCTAAAAATCTGCTTGTCTGATAGCTTTGATATTTGGTATACAGATTCCTATAGGTCACCCTGGTGTGATATATTGACATTGTGATGAAATCTTCTATTTTGTATTTTGACACAAGTTTTACCATTTTTTGTCAAAAACTTTGTTTCGCAAAAGTTACTCATCTGATAGCATTTTTGTCAAACTGCCTGTATAAGTGTCCACCTAGTGTCAGAGACGGATGGCAAAGACACTGTAGGTATAAATGACAGTTTTCTATCCTTGCTACTGATGAATGTCTGTGTAAATATGGATCTGTAATGAAACATTCTTCTGTCATAACAATACATTGTATTGCCAAGGGACCTCTGCACTCAGTATATATTTGGTGTTATGCTATGTACGTCCTCTATACTGTCCATGCCTAAAGTAGCTACAGGGACTTTGACCCTATGTTTCATTGTTCTCCTTGTGTAACGGTAGTTTCTAGTCTGTTTGTACATCACTGTATTTACACAAAATGAATACAACCTGAAAACTCCTGCATGGTAAGCCATGACCATGTTGTATTACCTATGTGGTCCAGTATTTTTAAATAGCTCAGACGTAGTACACTCTGACTCAAAATATTTAGCTATGAAGTATTTCACATGTACTTACATATTTGCTCTGCTTCAAATGCATGATTGACATAGCTACGTCTAGAACACTACAGTATGTATTTACAAAATGGGAACACGATTAGAAACAAGAAGTGACATAAATGTGAAACACAAAGTTCAGTTCTAAAGAGAACAAGTGATTGATCTTCATGAAACTTGTGGAAAGAGCATTGGTTGCACTGAACTGTTAGCAGAACAGGAAACAGGCAAGCTGTGTAATTGAGGAGTTGCCAACAATGTCAGGTGTAATTATCGTCTAGGCTGTAAATGATTAAAAAGGGAAACTCAAGCAAATTGCTAAAACTCTGTAACCACGTACCAGATTTTGTTGAAACTTTGTATGCAGGTTCTTTATGGTGATTCTAGTTACATTTGTTCAACTTGTGGTTAAAGTTTTGAAAATTGTCTTTACGATAAATTTTCCCTTTTTTGGTCAAAATCTTCTCCTCATAAAGTGTTCATCCAATTGCTTTTAAACTTGGTATGCGTGATCCGGGGTTCGCCTTTGTAAGATATGTTCAAATTGTGGTAAAATTTTTATATTTGTATTTTTGGGGTATTTTTTTGCATTTTTATTCAAAAAATCATTTTCTTTGAATTTGATTTATTGTAACTATTATTGTAACCATCAATATTAGTAAGATTGAGTGTATGAGTAGCACAACAGGAAGCTAAACTCTTTATGAACTGAACAAAATTCATGTGATTGAAGTTTAAGCACATCATGTTACAAGTGAATGCAAATTTACCATGCAGTAGTCAATCAGTACCAGCAAATACCCGCCTTTTTTAATGTAGGATATTTGTAAGACTTATGAGAATACAGCCACACAATTTTGACAAATAGAATACATTGGTAATATGCAGGGTCCATTGTTGACGCTTCCCATAAAGTCCATTGAAATAGTAATTTTGTCCTGAAAGTCATTGAAAATTGATTATTCGCATACAATTTCAAAACTGACATGAGCATCAGAAGTAATATATTGTGAAGTGGTATGTTGCATTCTGAAAGTGTGCTTTTGAATTGCCATTGAAAGCATGGAAACTCTTTACATTTTATTTCGCTTTGATTAGGTGGAAACTTTTTTATCACTGCTTGTTCCATGTTAACTTTTTAACTTACGATTTTGTATGAGTGAAAATTATATTGAGTATTGTTACATTATTCAAAATAATAAAATCTATGAAAGGTATCATATTGTGTGTTGTCATAATTCCAGTGTTATTTGTCAATCATACATAAATCATGATATCATACGTAAAGGATTATGACTTCTTTCACATTCTGTAATTCATTTTCGGGTGATTTGACCAATTGATAAATCACTACCATCAGTATTCTATTAACTGTATAGTTTCTGTAACACACGTTAGTCAAAATTATCAAATAAATAGCGAATAGTATGGAGGATGATTCCTTGTTAAAGATAAAATGAGAATGTGAAACAAATATGGCTGATGTCCATCAATGAGACATAGATGTAACAAAATAGGCACAACTTTTGTCAGTATATTACAGTTTACGGACAAGACCACATACTAACTTTCTCAGACTTTTAACTCCCAATGAAGGGGTAAAAGATATCATACTACGCATTTGCTGTACAATCGGGCCAATCCTGATTTACCAGCTGATCTCCATGTAGTGTAAAGCAGGGCGTGCAGTGTTTCATCCAGACAGAGGGATTCCCCCTCTGTTGACATGTTGGCATTTGTCAGGGGAGCGAGGCCCTCCCATGAAATGGTGCTAGTTACACCTTAGAGATACAAGTAGAACACATGAACTGGTGAAATCACCCCTGTAAATGTTCTGGTAAAGGGGGGAATCCCCCTGATGATGCCATCCTGGATGAAACATTGTACAATCTGCAGTATATGCTTCTTTGACAACATCATTCCAACCCGGTATTGAATGATAGTGCTTTGGTTTTCTGAATTGAATACATCATCACTTGCCTTGGTCAACGCATTAGGGGTGGACCATATGATATACTGGGGGGAGGGCGTCTGGAAGATTTTCGAAAAAAAAAATTCCCAGAAGATACAAGGGAAAAAAATTCTGCCTTAGATGACTTATGAAAAAAAAAAAACTGGCAAGCTAATGTGGAAGAAAAAAAATCTATCACAGTATCAGCAAGAACTTTTTGGGATGTAACTTTCCCATTTCTGTGCACCCTTCTTGTCTTTCTTGACTTTTCCACTTGCCTATAATACATCAAATGCATCGTGCTCGCACTGATTTTCATCATTCAAGTCTGTTTTGCAAAGTGTACTCTAATCATTATGAAATCTGCAGTTCATATTAAAAGCATGACAAGTTCCTGACACTTTTCTGTTTCCACTATGAAAATTCAATATTAGAAAGCAACATGCACTAATATTTCACAATCAAATTTTTCTTACAACAGTTCTGGACATCTGGTTATGTATAAAAAGAGTGGAGTACATTCACAGCTCATTCAAAATACTGTATTCAAACTTTAGAATTGACACTTTTAAGTTCCTCTCTTAAAACTCACAAGACAACAATTTCATTAAAACACTGAATGACTGAATGTTTAAAACATACCCAAAAATATATATATATATATATATATATATATATATATATATATATATATATATATATATATATATATATATATATATATATATATATATATTCTTTGAAGGAAGAATGCAAGAAAAAAAAATTGCCAGGATTCACAAGGAAAAAAAACATCGAGTGGAACAAGTAGAAAAAAAATAATGCCTCCCCCCAAATCTTCTAGACCCCCCAGGATATCAAATGGTCCACCCCTTACAAATTGAGTTACAAGTTGAATAATATGATGACGAAAGAGCCTAGCCACTCTCTTTAAAAGACAGATATCGGCCACATTAAAAAGGTTCTTCATTTACAAGCGATGGGTTGGATCATCGACAATCAGGCCTACAATACACGATTTTCATCATTATGCAGCGACCTTTTAGAACGACTACCATAGAAAACTTTGGTCACAACTTTAAACACACACATATACACATACACACATACGCATACATACATACATGCATACATACATACACTCTTTAGAAATTACAGTGCTCAATGTTGAAGCAGAGCGTTATAAATTATAACACAAATTACTTCAAGTACAAAGTAATGATATCAGATAAACTTAATGGCAATAAGTATGCATGAAACTTAAGTAACAGATATAATTACAATCCGTGGCATTATTAGGCCAAACATATTTCGATGTGGAAATCAGAGAAAGACATGATAAATTGTGTCTAAATTGCATTTTGTTACAGATTTCAGACCCAAGAAAATGACGTTTACAAGCTAATTTTACATAGACCGCTGCGATTTTGTGAATGAATTCGCAAATTTAAATTGCGCGAGGTGCGCGATACATCCGTGGCATTATTAGGCCAACCGAATTTGAATGTCGAAATCGAAGATGGAATTCTGAAATATCGTCATATTGTTTTCTGTGATTGTCGTTTTAGAGTTGGCATTCCAACATCGGATTTTACATGTAACGCCGTGCATTACGCGGCCAGCTTATATATGATGACGATATTAGAGAACGAAACGCGTATTAGCTCGAAATCCAGCACATATGCAATGTTCGCACGAAACAAGTGAGAAGATGTAAAGGCCATCGCTTTGCAATATGCTAGGAATAAATCGAATATCGAAATTTGGTGTAGACAGGAAGTTAATTCGTTTGTCAATGTTTCATTTGTAAAGGCGGAGCCTCCTTTTAAAAGGGCGCGAAGCCGTGGTTGCGTTCACTGTGTAAGTGGACACCAAATAGGCAACACGCGGGCACACGCTCCAGAAACTGCCACTTTCTAGTTTTTTTCCAGCGCAACAGGGCAGAAAACTGTCAAGCAGTCAGCGCGAAGCTGCTGCCGATCGAACTCTGTGGTTATATTCAAATTCTAACGCGACTGGAAGATGATTTTAAAGAAATTCGAGCGTTGGTGTTTGGGAATCAATGACCATTGGCGATTTGAACGGACTGTCAATCAAACGAAAACCTTGCATAAACTCTGTTTGCAGGATTAGCAAAAGAAGCCAAAAGGTTGAGATCAGTTTGTGTAATTAATGGTATAGAAATCAAACATCATACTGGCCAAGTGTTTGACTGGGAGGAGAACTCCACTAATGCGAGAACCTGGGATTGAAAATTGCGGCTTTAATGTTGACTTGACCTGGCGTCGCAAGTCGGACGGCTATGCCAAACATAATAAGTTTCACATTAAATGAATGTTTCAGTCAGGCATATTTAATTACAAACGAGTTACTCTGCTTTGTTTCGAAACAGACGGCACATGGTCACCATGCTCCCCCCCATCCCAATAGAGCTGTTATTGAGTTGCGTTTGCCAGAGTGGACAAAGTTTCAGGGTACCTACTTTTCGGCTAGATGCGTTCCTTATCAGAATAAAATAATTGATGGGGGTTTATAAACACGTAATTAATTGCAGTTCTCTACAGCTCGATATCTTTTCTTACTTTCTTATTTCACTTTTCCCGGGATCAACTTGAAGAAGTGCCTTTATGTAACTATCATCGACTGACAGCCGTTCTAGATCCATAGCTGTCCTTGTGCCAGACTTTCAGATCAGCCTCAGGCTGAGTTAACAGCGGCTCAGCATAGACACCAACTTCGGTTTTATCAGAAAGTATCACAAGGGCAGGAAGGAGCGCGCTTTTTACGTGTAGACACCAGCTATTAAGGAAACCGTGGACAGTATAGGCGCGGATGGATGTTTTGTCTAAAATGTATCAGTCTCAGTGAGACGGGATTATCACTAAAAATGTAACATTGTCGGGTCCAAACCAATATCGAAAATCGCATATCCGAAATAAGGGGCAGTGTATCAAATTGCAATATTCGTTTTTGTTTCACGCATAAGACAGAACACGTCGCACAAGAGCAACTACTTCATGCGCAATATTGCTGTCAACACTCGTAAATATCAATTTAAAGCCGATTCCACACAAATTGTTTTTCTCTTTCCAAACTAGGAAGATGCCTGGCCGCCAAATGTATCGCGCACCTCGCGCAATTTAAATTTTCGAATTGTTCACAAAATCGCAGCGGTTTATGTAAAATTAGCTGGTAAACGTCATTTCCTTGGGTCTGAAATCTGTGACAAAATGTAATTTAGACATAATTTATCATGTCTTTCTCAGATTTCCACATCGAAATATGGTTGGCCTAATAATGCCACGGATTCGATACATTTGGCAGCCAGGCATTTTTCTAGTTTGGAAAGATAAAAACATTTGTGTGGAATCGGCTTTAAATTGATATTACGAGTGTTGACTAGCAATATTGCCATGAAGTAGTTGCTCTTGTGCGACGCGTTCTGTCTTATGCGTGCAACAAAATCGAATATTGCAATTTGATACACTGCTCCTTATTTCGGATATGCGATTTTCGATATTGGTTTGGACCCGACAATGTTACATTTTTAGGGCCGTCTCACTGAGACGATACATTTAGACAAAACATCCATCCGCGCCTATACTGTCAACGGTTTCCTTAATAGCTGGTGTCTACATGTAAGAAGCGCGCTCCTTCCTGCCATGCCCTTGTGATACTTTCTGATAAAACTGCAAAGTTAGTGTCTATGCTGAGCCGCTGTTAACTCAGCCTGAGGCTGATCTGAAAGTCTGGCACAAGGACAGCTATGGATCTAGCACGGCTGTCAGTTGATGATAGTTACATAAAGGCACTTCTTCAAGTTGATCCCGGAAAAGTGAAAAAAGAAAGTAAGAAAAAATATCGAGCTGTAGAGAACTGCAAATTAATTACGTCTTTATAAACCCCATCAATTATTTTATTCTGAATAAGGAACGCATCTAGCCGAAAAGTAGTTACCCAGAAACTTTGTCCACTCTGGCAAACGCAACTCAATAACAGCTCTATTGGGATTGGGGGGGGGGGGGGGAGAGCATGGTGACCATGTGCCGTCTGTTTCGGAAACAAAGCAGAGTAACTCGTTTGTAATTAAATATGCCTGACTGAAACTTTCATTACATGTAAAACTTATTATGTTTGGCATAGCCGTCCGACTTGTGACGCCAGGTCAAGGTCAACATTAAAGCCGCAATTTTCAATGCCAGGTTCTCGCATTAGTGGAGTTCTCCTCCCAGTCAAACACTTGGCCAGTATGATGTTTGATTTCTATACCATTAATTACACAAACTGATCTCAACCTTTTGGCTTCTTTTGCTAATCCTGCAAACAGAGTTTATACAAGGTTAGCGTTTGATTGACAGTCGGTGCAAATCGCCAATGGTCATTGATTCCCCAACACCAACGTTCGAATTTCCTAAAAAATCTTCCAGTCGCGTTAGAATTTGAATGTAACCACAGAGTTCGATCGGCAGCAGCTTCGCGCTGACTGCTTGGCAGTTTTCTGCCCTGTAGCGGCCGGAAAAAAAAAACTCAAAAGTGGCAGTTTCTGGAGCGTGAGGCCGCGTGTTGCCTATTTGGTGTCGCACTTACACAGTGAACGCAAACCACGGCTTCGCGCCCTTTTAAGGTAATATGCACCTCGAAAGTGAAAGACTTAAACTTTTGCTCAAACTTTCCTCAGTGAAACTTTAAACCATTCTCTTACCGAAGCAAGAATAAAAATCAGGGGTCACCGTGCAAACTTTGGTACTAGAGTGACAAATAACTTGCGATTTCTCGATATTTGAAATTCAAAATGGCCGCCATCCTTGTGTTAACTCTATGGGAAAAAATAAAATTTTCGATTTTCGAAAAACTAAGACGGTGAAAACTTTTCTTTCACCAAGAGCTTCAAAATGAGCCCCCACAAATGGTAGGTCAGAAGAAAATTGATAAAATTTGAAGGCCCGAATATCTGTCCCCGAGGTGCGTTCTACCTTAAAAGGAGGCTCCGCCTTTACAAAAGAAACAATGACAAACGAATTAACTTCCTGTTCTACACCAAATTTCGATATTCGATTTATTCTTAGCATATTGCAAAGCGATGGTCTTTACATCTTCTCACTTGTTTCGTGCGAACATTGCATATGTGCTGGATTTCGAGCTAATACGCGTTTCGTTCTCTAATATCATCATCATATATAAGCTGGCCGCGTAATGCACGGCGTTACATGTAAAATCCGATGTTGGAAATGCCAACTCTAAAACGACAATCACAGAAAGAAATATGACGATATTTCAGAATTCCTTCTTCGATTTCGACATTCAAATTCGGTTGACCTAATAATGCCACGGATTGGCGTTACATGTAAATCCAATGTTGAAATGCCAACTCTAAAACGACAATCACAGAAAGAAATATGACGATATTTTCAGAATTCCTTCTTCGATTTCGACATTCAAATTCGGTTGGCCAAATAATGCCACGGATTTAAACGCCGTGCATTACGCGGCCAGCTTATATTTGATGATGATATTAGAGAACGAAACGCGTATTAGCTCGAAATCCAGCACATATGCAATGTTCGCACGAAACAAGTGAGAAGATGTAAAGACCATCGCTTTGCAAATGTTAGGAATGAATCGAATATCGAAATTTGGTTTAGAACAGGAAGTTAATCCGTTTGTCAATTTTTCATTTGTAAAGGCGGAGCCTCCTTTTAAAAGGGGCGCGAAGCTGTGGTTGCGTCACTGTGTAAGTGGACACCAAATAGGCAACACGCGGGCACACGCTCCAGAAAATGCCACTTTTTAGGTTTTTTTCCGGCCGCAACAGGGCAGACAACTGCCAAGCGGTCAGCGCGAAGCTGCTGCCGATCGAACTCTGTGGTTATATTCAAATTCTAACGCAACTGGAAGACGATTTTTTAGGAAATTCGAGCGTTGGTGTTGGGGAATCAATGACCGTTGGCGATTTGAACGGACCGTCAATCAAACTCTCGTGTTAAACTCTGTTTGCAGGATTAGCAAAAGGAGCCAAAAGGTTGAGATCAGTTTAAGTAATTAATGTTATAGAAATCAAACATCATACTGGCCAAGTGTTTGACTGGGAGGAGAACTCCACTAATGCGAGAACCTGGGATTGAAAATTGCGGCTTTAATGTTGACCTTGACCTGGCGTCGCAAGTCGGACGGCTATGCCAAACATAATAAGTTTCACATTAAATGAAGTTTCAGTCAGGCATATTTAATTACAAACGAGTTACTCTGCTTTGTTTCCGAAACAGACGGCACATGTCACCATGCTCTCCCCCCTCCCATCCCAATAGAGCTGTTATTGAGTTGCGTTTGCCAGAGTGGACAAAGTTTCAGGGTACCTACTTTCGGCTAGAGCGTTCCTATTCAGAATAAAATAATGATGGGGGTTTATAAACACGTAATTAATTTGCAGTTCTCTACAGCTCGTATATTTTTTCATACTTTCTTTTTTCACTTTTCCCGGGATCAACTTGAAGAAGTGCCTTTATGTAACTATCATCGACTGACAGCCGTTCTAGATCCATAGCTGTCCTTGTGCCAGACTTTCAGATCAGCCTCAGGCTGAGTTAACAGCGGCTCAGCATAGACACTAACTTTGCAGTTTTATCAGAAAGTATCACAAGGGCAGGAAGGAGCGCGCTTTTTACATGTAGACACCAGCTATTGAGGAAACCGTTGACAGTATAGGCGCGGATGGATGTTTTGTCTAAAATGTATCAGTCTCAGTGAGACGGGATTATCACTAAAATGTAACATTGTCGGGTCCAAACCAATATCGAAAATCGCATATCCGAAATAAGGGCAGTGTATCAAATTGCAATATTCGATTTTGTTTCACGCATAAGACAGAACACGTCGCACAAGAAGCAACTACTTCATGCGCAATATTGCTAGTCAACACTCGTAAATATCAATTTAAAGCCGATCCACACAAATGTTTTTTCTCTTTCAAAACTAGAAAGATGCCTGGCCGCCAAATGTATCGCGCACCTCGCGCAATTTAAATTTTCGAATTCGTTCACAAAATCGCAGCGGTTTATGTAAAATTAGCTTGTAAACGTCATTTCCTTGGGTCTGAAATCTGTGACAAAATGCAATTTAGACATAATTATCATGTCTTTCTCTGATTTCCACATCGAAATATGGTTGGCCTAATAATGCCACGGATTACACATTGCAATAAGAAATAGGTTTGTACAAAGGAAAATAGGTTTTACAAAAAGAAAATGTTTTTTTACGAAAAGGAAAATGTTTTTTCAAAAAATGTTTTGTTACACAAAGAAAAATAAGTTTTAACACAAAGAAAATGGATTTTATGCAAGGAAAATAGATTTTTACAACAAAGAAAATGGACTTTTACAAAAAGAAAATGGTTTACTACACAAAAGAAATGTATATGCAAAAAGAAAATAGGTTTTCAAGAATATTGCAACGTTTGGCTTGCTATATTTTACAGAGATCTTTACTTCTTATCAAAGGAAATCACTGTCGGTAAGTGCTCTGGAATTTCTAGCCCATGAGAACATATGGATTTAAGGAACGTTTATGCAGCCAATAGTCTACCAACTTACTTGTACTAGGCCCTATTTGAATTCATATGAATTTACTATTTCCGCCTCTTTTAGCCTAATCCCTATATAGACGAAGTATTTTTGCCTTCGGCGATTTTTGCCTATGGGCGAAGGCAAAAATCGCCGAGGCAAAAATACTTCGTCTATAGGGATTAGGCTACGTCTTACTGTACTACAATAAACCACGTCCGTCTCAAGTAAAACAAAAATACAAAACGATTCGCTTCAACATGTGGCCGATGTATGATGACAGTTAAGGAAAGCCTAGAGCGTCAGTTTGATATAAACTTCAATAAAACTATTTAAATATAAAGTAGTCACATTCTCTGTGGATATAAAAAACTAGACATTTGGGGGTCAAAGGCATTGCAGAGTTGAAACTGTTGAAAAATTGTGGTGGGTCTAACCCTATTCTGACTGGACTACATGTCCATTCTCGACCGCGGGTCATCCGGTTACTTGCGGTTTTTTTACGTCATTTTTGCGTAACAGCACCGTGAAGGGGTTCGGATTTTTCAACAACCAAAACTTTATTCAAAGTTTCAATATACCTAAATGACATAACTTTTAGTTCTGCTTTTTTCTACACAATTTCTGTATCATTCGCTCTTCTGTATCATTTGATCTCTCATTCACCGCGCTGGTATGCGTTCACCTACTGACGGTCACTCTGCGGTTGAGAATAGCCTCACTTACTGTTGCGCTGCGCATTGTACGAGTACTCCTTCATGACTTTAAATAGCCTACTGTGGCCCCTCAACCTTATCATTTTTAGGCGCCAACAATCATGGCGACCGGCCGCCACACGCCACCAAGTGATTCGGAAGAACCTG
This sequence comes from Ptychodera flava, assembly GCF_041260155.1. Lineage (NCBI taxonomy): Eukaryota > Metazoa > Hemichordata > Enteropneusta > Ptychoderidae > Ptychodera > Ptychodera flava. Next base: position 3,592,746 of record NC_091944.1, on the reverse strand, counting down.
CGCAAAAGAAACGAAACGTTTCTTCATTTTACAGAGATCTTTACTTCTTATCAAAGGAATCACTGTCGGTAAGTGCTCTGGAATTTCTAGCCCATGAGAACATATGGATTTATGGAACGTTTATGCAGCCAATAGTCTACCAACTTACTTGTACTAGGCCTATTTGAATTTCATATGAATTTACTATTTCCGCCTCTTTTAGCCTAATCCCTATATAGACGAAGTATTTTTGCCTTCGGCGATTTTTGCCTATGGCGAAGGCAAAAATCGCCGAAGGCAAAATACTTCGTCTATAGGGATTAGGCTACGTCTTACTGTACTACAATAAACCACAGTCCCTCTAAGTAAAACAAAAATACAAAATGCGATTCGGTTCAACGTGTGGCCAATGTATGATGACAGTTAAGGAAAGCCTAGAGCGTCAGTTTGATATAAACTTCAATAAAACTATTTAAATAAAGTAGTCAACATTCTCTGTGGAAAAAAAAAACTAGACAATTGGGGGTCAAAGGCATTGCAGAGTTGAACTGTTGAAAAATTGTGGTGGGTCTTAACCCTATTTTGACTGGACTATATCCGTTCTCGACCGCGGGTGTATCCGGTTACTTGCGGTTTTTTACGTCATTTTGCCGTCACAGCACCATGAAGGGGTTCGGATATTCAACAACCAAAACTTTATTCAAAGTTTCAATATACCTAAATGACATAACTTTTAGTTCTGCTTCTTACACAATTTCTGTATCATTCGCTCTTCTGTATCGTCTGATCTCTCATTTACCGCGCCCGTATGCGTTTCACCTACTGACGTCACTCTGCGGTCGAGAATAGCCTCACTTACTGTGCGCTGCGCATTGTACGAGTACTCCTTCATGACCTTAAATGGCCTGCGATGACCCCTCAACCTTATCATTGTTAGGCGCCAACACACACACTCCAAACAGGGGCGGCGCTCTCACTTCCGTTTCACTTCTGCTCCCGCTTTCACCACTGCCACCGGTGACAAAAAATGTGGTGATTTAACCACATTTTTACGAACTTCACTTGATTGCAAATTTCAATAATTGTCATGGTCTGTATGGGCTATATTTAATTTCAAAGTCAAAGAATAAAGTATAAAAGATGTCTTTATGTTGGTTTTTGTCGTATATTTGCGAAAACTTTACGGGTGATAACATAAAAAAAGGATTCTCATATAAACTTTCATAACTAGTAGCACTCAATGATGAGGAAAAAAACTTTTGTGTCTTTGTGTAAATACATTTTGAACGACTGTATTTAAATTTTATTTCATTTTATTTAAATTTCTATCATTACTTTACTAAATAGCAAAATGAAAGTTTCTATCACATGATACTCTCACAATGCCTCTGACACTCATTTAAATTACTGGTAAATAATCTGTGACATTTTGCGGCAAAACAATATATTAGACATAAGCTTAGGGACATAGATTTATTGCTTAAACATCACTTTCCTTTCTTTTAAGTGCATCTGAACGACATGCTTTTAAAAACTTGTGGCACGCCATTCTTTTTTCGCCGTACATAATACGGCCAAATGATTATTTCAATAATATCGTTTTAACAGGATAAATACGTATATCATTTGATCCAGACATGTTATTTAAAGGGATATAGTCGTCGGAGCTGCGCTTAAAGGTCGTATGGGACCCGTACGACCAATGTAAACACTGTACTATGGTGATTGATGAAAGTTAAAACATATCTGTCATAATCTACATCGTATTAAATGTTACAGTTATGATGATGAGATGCATCTAGATATCGTGCACGAAATACATTGTTTGTAAACAAGAAACTCGCACATGTGCAGTTCCGACTACTGTTTTCCTTTGATAATATGTATTCGGTATTTCGGTATTTCTGTTTTTAGTCTAATACTAGATTTATCTATTGCTAGTACATTGTCGCATTCGATGATTTGGCCGAGGGGTGCAGAGGGCTAAATTATTGCTGGGTGATTTGCTGACATAGTGGCAAAATATACGAATACAAAAAATGTCGACAAATGTCAAAGTGTTGAGGATTCATACAATCTTATGTAACTAGAGCCTTGTTGATGGCGGCATCTTATTTCGTTTGAATTCGGTCGTCATTTGCAGTTTCTTTGTGGATGGTTTTACTTCAAGCTATTTTTAAGTGTCGACCATGTAAAACTTACTTTGGAAAAGGAAATTTGATGACTTTGAAATTCGTGATGTTATCTCAGGATAATATTTCATTAGTCATAAAATAAGGGCTACTTATTTTTTGCCCGAGTAATATACCATATGTCGCTTGCCTTTTTTCCCTTCCCTCTAACTCTGAGCCTAGTCATTGACCATTTTGTAATTGCCAGTCTCCAGGGAACGAAATCGTGTTGATTGAGGCAAATGACACGGTAGCAGATATGCTACGACTTGCTCAAGAGGAAGTAGCAAATTTCAAATTACTTTAGGTGTATGGCTGTCCTCATCGGAATGTGATGTGATTGACATATGTAGGATTTGTTGAGTATCAAAGGAGGGTTTCCAATATGAAAATAATGATGACAACGTCATTAATCTTTATCTACCGGTATTTCAAATTAAACTCCTGCATTCACGTTTTTGGGAGCCTTCAGTTCCGCAGTTATCATTATTTTCAAGGGATAGCCTACAGTCTTTATTACAATATTGGGCATTCTTCCAATAGCGATATATGAGAAACTTAAAGTTAGAATCGAATGTTCCTCAATGCAACATGTTTTAGAAAAATCACATTTCCCAGAATACTTCAAATATAAATTATTAGGTTTAATATTCCAAAAATTGAATGGCCGCCAAATGTACTGCAAATGCTTTAGATTCTAAAATGTTACATTGACGGTGTTTGGTTTGCAAAAAGGAAGCAAATTATGGCGATCAAGATTGTCCCGTATGCAAATCGTCATGCGAGATATCTATACATCAGTATATGCAGGGATTAACCGAAAATGCAAGTGTGAAAATCAAATAGGAAATTAGCTTATTGCCGAAATATGGATATGTCGATTTACCAATTTCAACTAGATATATCGATTTGCCGCAAAATATCACGAATATTCCTATTTCTCATCTTTAGTATAGACTTCATCCATCCTTGTTGGATGTGGTCTCAAGTTTCAAGACAATCAGATGCAAATGATACAGAAAAGAGAGCAACAATTACGTCTGCTGCCATAGGATTACGTCAGATGATAGAAAACTCTATTCTTCCATTGTAATTTTCATGAAACTTGGCACATTGCCCTGTCAAAACAGACCAGATTTCAATATGCTAGATATTAAGATAAACCCCACAAAAGGTTTCAAAAGTTATGTGAAAAATAGGCTTACTCGGCATTTTGTTATGTTATTGACAAAATTAAGGACCTTAATTATATATATTTAAAACTAGCGTGGTGGACTAATTTTATTGTTTATTTGAAAATCTGCATTCTAAAACATGACATTTTCACTTTATTTATTGTGATTCTCAAAGACAAATATTTATACATATATATACATATTTTCTTGCTATTTCAAAGTTGCTGTCCCCACTTTCATCTACCTAGAGTGTTCCACGTCCTCTGATGTCAAGTTTATATGCTGATATAGGCCTACCACATGATTTTAAAATGCTTATTTGATCACGTTGAATTATATTCAACGGACATACGACTACGGTGCCGTCCCTTTAACAGAGTCATTTTTTTTTGCTTCATCATTGGTGTCAAGAGAAGGAAAATTATACTTTTCCCGCAATCTGATTAAAATCAGATGTAGAGTACGGTGACGTCTTCTTATGCGTACGCGGTATCCTCTCGCTGTCACCTCTCCCGTAGCTACAATCTTCTTCCCGGGGTCTCCTTTTGAGCTCCAAACACTTTGTAGCACTTCTGTCCTGGTTTTTACGTCTATACTTCGGATGCGCGCGTCCTAAACTCGTGTTACCGCGGATTTAAAATCTACTGCTATACTTGGTCCCGTAAATCTTTACGGGGCGCCAAATGTAAAAAAATTAATTTACACAATCAGCCTTATTTTAAAGATAGAACAGCTACCGAGGATATGTATATAGAGAGGAATTTTTATATATATATATATATATATATATATATATATATATATATATATATATATATATATATATATATATATATATATACATACATAGTACATACATACATACATACATACATACATACATACATACATACGTATGTGCACACATACATTCGCAAAAACATGCATAAACACACACACACTATACATACATATAAACAAACACAGATACATACATGCATACATACATACATACATACATTACATAAATACATAGAGCCTGGACTTGGATAAATTTACATTCAGCCTCGCTTTCGACATACAGTTGAAAACGAGGTTGAATGTAATTTTTTCAACTGTGCTATCTAAAGCATTCAACCTCGCTTTCGACATACAGTTGAAAACGAGGTTGAATGTAATTTTTTCAACTGTATTAAAGCTTGTCTCGAAAATATTTACATTCAACCTCGCTTTCGACATACAGTTGAAAACGAGGTTGAATGTACATTTTTTCAACTGTAAGGTTATGTCTCGAAAACATTTACATTCAACCTCGTTTTCACTTTGCATACATACAGCTGTAAAATTTTATATACACGTAATACCAGCTGCAAAACTTTATATACAGTGTCGTTAACGTTTTCACATAGATGGGATTCGGAAATTTATTTTCACATAGATGGGACTCGGAAATTTATATATATAGCTACACCCCCCTTTTTCGAAATATGATAGTGACTTCCACATCGTTCTGAAGAGAGGTTATAGCTGAGAAGTTTTATACAAAGACTCGATGGGAAATTTTACATACAAACTCGTTCTGAAGACACAGCACGCTGGGAAGTTTTATACACAGACTCGGTGGGTAAATTTTACATACAGCACGCTCGGAAGTTTTATACACAGACTGGGTGGGAAAAGTTTACATACAGCTAGCTGGGAAGTTTTATACACAGACTGGGTGGGAAAATTTTACATACAGCTAGGGGACTGGACACAAATTACAGAGGGGGTGGGCCGGTGTTTTTTTGGGGTGGGTCGCCATTTTTCGCGCAAGCATTTTTGAAGGGTCATAAAATTTTGTGCAAGCCTATGGGGGAGGGTCACCTTTTTTCATGCATCAAAGCTGAAATTGCATGTGCACGTATTGAAGAATATGGAATACTGAAAAAAGAAAAAATACCTCCTGGCACTTTCATTTTCTGCCATTTCCATTTTCGGCGCGCCCTTCGGGCGCAAGTTTAAGGTATAATAAACAATGTATTGATGATCCAAGCAGCCACATTGATTTAAGTTGTCATGATTTCTACTTATTCAACTCCTCTATTGTGCATAACTGTCCCCTATAATGACTCTTTCAATAACAATTTGGGAGATCACTTATTTGACATCATTCTCCCATTGACAATACATTGGGTATAGGTCGGTGTCAAACGTTCATGTCGCTGTATGTACATTTTTTATTTTTGAGGACATTGACAGAATACAAACTATTCAGAATAGTGCATAGTGTCATCAATAACAACTGGAAGCTTCAGGTCGAACAACTTTTGAATAACAATTTAGGATCAGATAACCTATGAGTTATTTGTAGTTTCCTCATAGCCTACAATGTATAGTGAATCAACATTTCGATGAAATTCCAAAATCAAATTTCTTGCACAACCATGGACTTGAAACCACTCTAGTCTAATCATGAACATTAATACTAATAATTAGGTGTACATAAATGCACAGATTTACTTAGTTTTGTATTGGAAAAAAATATTCATAGTTTTATCATAGACTGCTATGCATAGTGAATCGACATTTCAGTGAAATTCCAAAATCAAATTTCTTGCACAACCATGGACTTGAAACCACTCTGGTCTAATCATGAACATTAATACTAATAATTAGGTGTAAATAAATGCACAGATTTACTTAGTTTTGTATTGGGAAAAAAATTATTCATAGTTTTGTCATAGACTGCCATGTATAGTGAATCAACTTTTCAGTGATATGCCAAAATCAAATTTCTTGCACAACCATAGACTTGAAACTACTCTAGTCTAATCATGAACATTTATACCAATAATCAAGTGTACATAAATAGACAGATTTGCCAAGTTTTGTGTTTTTGAAACAATTATTCTTAGTTTAGTCATAGACTACAATGTATAATGGATGAACTTTTAATGCAAAATTCAAAAAAAAAGTTCTTGTACACAGATGCACGTGTTACCACCCTCTTCTAATCAAGTACAATTATGTCAATTATTCAGGGTCCATATATGCACAAAAAGTGCATATTATTAATTGTGAAAGAATTTTTTTACAGTTTTGTCATAGACTCCCATGTATAGTGGATCAACATTTTGAGTGAAATTCCAAAATCAAATATCTTGTTCACATGTGCACTTGTAAACAACCCATGCTAATCAAGTATATTTATATCAGTTATTAAACATCTATAGATGAACAGATATTGCTAGTTTTATATTGGAAAATACACGTTCATAGTTTTCTTATAGTCAACTACCATGTATAGTGAATCAACATTATCGATGAAATCTAAAAATTACATTGTTTGTACACGCATGCACTTTTTACCTGCCACTTCAAGCAAAGTACATTTACATGAATTATCACACACATATGATTTGAAATTTTTTGGACAAAGCGTTATATCGGCCACATTTGCCTTCCTTTTGGGAGGGGATTTCAAAAGTATAGCAAGTCAGAAGGGGGTCTTGAACACATTGCGGGTTTGTTGGGGGGGGGGGTATTGAGTAACAGGGGAGGGTCATTTATTTTCATGCACGGATAAGGGGAGGGTCACTAATTTTTGTGCATGAACTTTTGAAGGGTCACTATTTTTGACGCAGCGGTGTTTCGAAAAACACCGGCCACCCCCCCTGTAATTGTGTCCAGTCCCTCTAAGCGGGGAAGTTTTATACACAGACGGGTGAGAAAAATTTTACATACAGCTAGCTGGGAAGTTTTATACACAGACTGGGTGGGAAAATTTTACATACAGCTAGCTGGGAAGTTTTATACACAGACTCGGTGGGGAAATTTTTCATACAGCTAGCTGGGAAGTTTTATACACAGACTCGGTGGGAATATTTTACATACAGACTCGTCTTGGATTAAGTGTAATACCTAGTGATGCTTGTGCTCAGAAAGCGTGATTGAACTCTGCCCGGTATCGTACGCGGCTAGACCCTGGCAAGACGAAAGCTAATACACGCATACTAGTGCTGGCACTTGTGCTATTCAAGTGCATTTGAACTTTCCGGTTTATTTTGATCTAGTAAGCTAGCCACAACAATGATCGTGGTATTGCTATCAGGTGAGATCACCACTGATCTGGGCTGCTCATAGCCTAGCCCTGCAGCCCTGTGTACATGTCTGTGTGTTCCCGGCGTTATACGGCTGTGGTGGAGGCCGTATAATGCCCGGAACACACAGACCTGTACGCAGGGCTACTCGTCAACCGTACAACGGCGTCAACCATACAACGATCGTTCACTGAGACCGCTGCAGTCCGTCATCATCTGTGCTATGGACTTTCGCGGTCTACGCAGTTAGGGGAGAACCATTTGATTTCTGGGGGGGGGGTATGGAGGAAGAGGGTATGGGAGCAAATTTTTTTTTCCTGTCAGAGTGACAGCAATTTTTTTTTCTACTGTCAGACCTGCATCAATTTTTTTTTCCAAATGGAGTAGCAGTGCAAATTTTTTTTTATTGGTCATCAAGTTTGTAATGCGTTGTATATAAGGGACCCGTCATTATTTACGGCCTGAAACTCCGAAATTTCGAGTGACCCCCGCCCTTCGCCAACCGTGATGAATTTGAGTAACCTCCCTCTCTAACTCTGAAATTTTGACCGATCCCCCACTTAGAAAAGTTAAATACCAATACATGTAATTGTAAAATTCACAAAATACAGCAACAGTAAAGACCTATCAAATCCTGATGTACCCTGCTAGACTATCATCTGTTATCTCATGATGGTTCAACAAAGGTGAACACATCAAAATGAAATTCAAAGTCACAATAGAATAAAGATATAAAAGATCACGCAGTATCTAATCATATAGTATATTGTTTAATTTGGATGGATATTATGACAGGGTTTTCACTAGGATATCTGACCGGCAGAATTTGAAAGTACAGGGGGAGAACATGAGAGAGGCTTAGGGGGAAAGTGTCACAGGGGCTTTCCCCTATCTTGCATGGAAATGTTTAAGATATTGATGTGTGCAATGGTGCAGTCTGGTGCAATCTGAGAGTTTTTTTAATTTGTTTACTAAGTGAAACTGTTAGAATACCCTAAGGGGGAGAGCACGAGAGGGGGGTTCCCCCTCTCGTATTGGAAATTTTGAGAAATTGATGTGTTTAATGGTGCAATCTGAGAGGAGTTTCAGTTTATTTTGCACTCGGTAAAACTGTTTGAAAATGACATTGAACACTGATATTTTTACATTTTTGCATGATCAGTTTTTGAGTCACAATATTCAACAACCAAACAATGACAATACAATTGTGAAAAACAGTTCTGTTTGCCAGAGACTGAAGACAAATGAATATACAGGAACGTAAAATCTGTGACCTGGTGTCATTTCTCCAGCTGCCAGCTTCTAATGAAAAGCCTGAATATGGTATGTTTGCGATCCGGTGTTTGTGGTCAGAAAACAAGGCTCACACATTGTATTTCATTATATTTGTTGTTCCTCAATTTTTCATTGTCAAGGTACATCTTTCTAACAAATTTATATCAAGAAAATAATATATTGGTTTTAATACTAGTTTATTGACTCCTGTCTTGTGTTTTAAATTTTCACAATTTACAGAAGTCAAATAGTCCCCTTTAGATAGTGCCTATGCCATTGAGATGTTGCAACAGAAATCCTGAAATATGATTTCTCGGGTCAGAAAAGGGAAGGAAAACATTGAGTGTACTGAGGTATAAAGTAGACCTATGTAGTGCATATTTATATCATAAGTGCTGGGAAAAGAAACATAAGAATTGCTTGTGGTAAAACATTTGCGCCGCCTATGGCGGCGCGCCGGCAAAGAATACATGAGAATAAGTTTCCAAATTTTGCTTATTTCTGGTGCATTGTGACAATTTTTTTTTCTCTTCTGTCTGTTATGACAATTTTTTTTTCTCAGGCCATGACAGGATCAATTTTTTTTTCTTCTCTCTCACCTGGTGACAATTTTTTTTTCTCAAAATCCTCCATATCCCCCCCGAAATCAATGGTTCTCCCCTTACTAGAATAAAACAAAAAATTAATACTGAAATCCAATGGTGCAATAAAACCCATGCACAATGATGGCTGAAGATAAATTTGAGTAAAAAGACAGCAATTCTTGGTCTTGGACTTTCCTCGGGGCAGTTGACACAAGGAGCATGGAGGTACACGCGAGCATGTAGCTAAGGGACTGGTCAGTTGCTTCAGCCAGGGGGCGGTGGATTCATGGGGGGGGGTCACCCTGTTTTTGACTTTGGTGATGGGGTCACCATGTTTTTGAAATGCCTAATTCAGGGGGGGGGGGGTCAGCGTGTTTTACAAGTTCAACAAGGGCTCATACTTGCTTAAAATGCATTGTGACAGCCACAAATTTCAGCATTGAGTTGCATTTTTTGGCGCGCCCTTTGGGCACGTTTCTTTAATAATAATAAGACATATATTTAGAGCACTGTCATATATATATATATATATATATATATATATATATATATATATATATATATATATATATATATATATATTTGAGATATCTGTATGTTTAAAAATTTTGGGCGCATTTCTTTAAAATATCAAACATATTTTTCAGCATGCCCTTCAAATGAAAAGCATGGCAAGTTCCTGATACTTTTCTGTATTCTCTATGAGAATTAAGTAGTAGAAAGCAACATGCAATAATATTTCAATCACATTTTCCTTACAACAGTTCTGGACATCTGCTTATGCATAAAGAGAGTTGGAATACATACAGCTCATTCAAAAAACTGTACTCAAACTTTAGAATTGACACTTTTAAGCTCCTATCTTACAACTGACATGACACCAATTTCATTAAAACACAGAATGACTAATTGTTGAAAATATACCCCCAAAATTATATATATATATATATATATATATATATATATATATATATATATATATTATACACACACACACACACACACACACACACACACCACACACGATACACTATATATACATATATATATATATATATATATATATAATATATATATATATATATACATATACATATATATACTGAATTATTCAATTTATATTCCACCTTTTGTTGTACCTTTGTTTCACACAGGGGGTCACCCTGTTTTCGAAAGTTGGAATGTGGGGTCACCCTGTTTTCGAAAGTTGGAATGGGGGGTTCAGCCACTTTTTGACGTCGGCAAAAATAATAATCCACCTCTGACCAGTCCCTTACAACGGTTGTGTTTATTTGTGTTTACGAGAATTAGAAATGATCAGACACTCAAATTCAACAGTAAATCAGCGACGCTCAACTGACAGAGTATATGAGATTCATTGAAGACGGCATGGAGGTCGCAAGAGATCTCTTTCTACTTCCATGCCATGTTCAATGAATCTCATATACTCTATCGGCTGAGTGTCGCTGATTGACTGGTGAATTAAAATGTCTGATCATTTCTAATTCTCGTAAACACAAACCAAGCACCATGCTGCGTGTACCGCCGCCATACTCGAATACTCCTTGCGTCGAATGCCCCGAGGAAAGTCCAAGACCAAGAATTGCTGTCTTGTTACCCACATTTGCCTTCATCCATAATTGTGCATGGGTTTATGGCAACAAAATTTCCAAATTAAAATTTGTCTAACTCTGAAGACCACGAAAGTAGGTTGCACAGCCGACTGACCTACAGTGAACGAGCACTGTGTAGTCGACGCCAAGCGCCTATCCTTTTTTCCTACGAATACGGAACAGCCTAGATAAGTGGTATAAATCCACTTTCGACCGACATATATGAACATTTGGAAGTCACTATCGTATTTCGAAAACGAGGGTGTATATATTGGTAAAATTTACCCACCCAGTCTGTGTATAAAACTTCCCAGCTAGCTGTATGTAAAATTTTCCCCACCCAGTCTGTGTATAAAACTTCCCAGCTAGCTGTATGTAAAATTTTCCCACCAGTCTGTGTATAAAACTTCCAGCTAGCTGTGGGTCCATAGCTGTGGTGTTTTCGGACGGGATTCCTGCCTTTTACGGGCTGGTTTTGACTTTTTACGATTTTAACCCCGCCACCACAGCTATGGGAAAATGCGTAGAAAAGCGTCCATGTTACGCCCGACAGCACCCTGTCGCAACTTTGTTCGGCGATATTTCGAAAAGTTTCCATCCAAATTACAAATTGCCAACACTCATCGACAACTTGGTTATTAGGGACTCACACGACCAGAAATCCGCTTAAAATTCACTGAAATATCGCCGTTTTTCTAGCTTCAACCGACATGACTACCCGGAGATCGCCAATTTGCTGGCGTTAAAACTGTTGTTCGAGGCTCTCTGCAGAAACGTCACTACAGTGACGTAGCGGTGACCTCTCAACTTATAAAAACAAACTGAGAGATTACAGCCGGCATCCGCGCCGCATAAACAATCACAGATCCCAGGACTGAACTATTTTTTCCCCAAGTTAAAGTTTGATTTCAGTTATGTGAGACTGGCAATGTCCATAGGACAAACGATGGTCATCGATATCACACGATGAAATACTCAGTTTGTTTTCTATAAGTTGAGAGGTCACCGCTACGTCACTGTAGTGACGTTCTGCAGAGAGCCTCGAACAACAGTTTTACGCCAGCAAAATGGCGATCTCCGGGTAGTCATGTCGGTTGAAGCTAGAAAAACGGCGATATTTCAGTGAATTTTAAGCGGATTTCTGGTCGTGGTGAGTCCCTAATAACCAAGTTGTCGATGAGTGTTGGCAATTTGTAATTTGGATGGAAACTTTTCGAAATATCGCCGAACAAAGTTGCGACAAGGGTGCTGTCGGGCGTAACATGGACGCTTTTCTACGCATTTTCCCATAGCTGTGGTGGCGGGGTTAAAATCGTAAAAAGTCAAAACCAGCCCGTAAAAGGCAGGAATCCGTCCGAAAACACCACAGCTATGGACCCACAGCTACTTCCCAGCGTGCTGTATGTAAAATTTACCCACCGAGTCCGTGTATAAAACTTCCCAGTGTGCTGTGTCATCAGAACGAGTTTGTATGTAAAATTTTCCCATCGAGTCTTTGTATAAAACTTCTCAGCTATACCTCTCTTCAGAACGAATGTGGAAGTCACTATCATATTTCGAAAACGGGGGTGTATATATATATATAAATTTCCGAGTCCCATCTATGTGAAAATAAATTTCCGAATCCCATCTATGTGAAAACGTTAACGACACTGTATATAAAGTTTTGCAGCTGGTATTACGTGTATATAAAATTTTACAGCTGTATGTATGCAAAGTGAAAACGAGGTTGAATGTAAATCTTTTCCAGACATAAGCTTATAGTTGAAAAAATGTACATTCAACCTCGTTTTCAACTGTATGTCGAAAGCGAGGTTGAATGTAAATATTTTCGAGACAAGCTACAGTTGAAAAAATGTTCATTCAACCTCGTTTTCAACTGTATGTCGAAAGCGAGGCTGAATGTAAATTTATCCAAGTCCAGGCTCTATGTATTTATGTAATGTATATATGTATGTATGTATGTATGTATGTATGTATGTATGTATGTATGTATGTATGTATGTATGTATGTATATATGTATGTATGTATGTATGTATGTATGTATGTATGTATGTATGTATGTATGTATGTATTCTACATGTATAAATGAATACCCTATATGCGTATATATATATATGTATGCATACACGTATATGTATGCATACATATGTATGACCAATGTATATGTGTGTTTGTATATATATATATATGTATAGGATAAAGCCCGAGTACGAGGGTTTTATCCGACTTAAAAACTATCGCCCCTAACTGATATATTTTCGTTTTCAATGTGTTTACGTCAACCGTCCCCTTTGTCAATGTAACTTGTTTAGGATATGAATTAAAACTTTTATTTGTGAAATAGCCTTACAATGTAATGGAACATCCTATAAATGCCCTAGGGCACATTATATAAATGCCCAAGGGCACAGCAGATTTTGTGTTGCAGCTGGTTTCCGCTGTGTTACCAAATTTGAATATTAAAACGTACCAGATGTCTACAGAATATGACATGTTCACTTTTGATTGGACAGTACTTTACTACGGCGCTGTCATTCGTTTCTGGAATTTGGTGACCAAGGCTTTATGAGTAAATAAAACACCCTGAATTGAGCACTCTGATTGGTCAATCAACAGTAGATAGTTTATATATATATATATATATATATATATATATATATATATATATATGTATATATATATATGTATATATATATTTAAATTCCTCTCTATATACATATCCTCCGTAGCTGTTCTATCTCTAAAATAAGGCTGATTGTGTAAATTAATTTTTTTACATTTGGCGCCTCGTAAATCTTGATCAATGACGTCTTGATATGACATCATTGACCATCGCCTGACATATTACAAAAGAATGGCATTGCTAATATTCATGCGCCTTTATTATGCAAAGTCACGGCGGTGGCAGTGGTGAAAGCACAGGGCGAGGCAGGAATTATTAGTGTAGAAAATATGAGTATGATCAATAAATATCTTGTATTAAACTATTTTTCCTTATACAAGCCTTACCTGTATCTAGTGTGTGCCTATTACTTTACGCTAGCTATCTCTGTATAGTATTTCAAAGTAAATAGTCTATATCTGTTAATTGCCCTCCCTAATCCCCTTCATTAATTTGTTCTGCCGATCACTGACGCGGGGGCTTATCGCCCTGACCAAATACCTCGTTAGCAGCTCATATGGTGCTACTACCATATGGGCTGCTAACGAGGTAACCAATGAATATGTATACAGACTTTGAATGGGGTTCACAGCCTTTAACCCTTGTTTCTTAGCCAATCAATGTACAGATGCGTATCCCCCTATGTTTTAGACGTTGCAATGGATTAGGCCACATTGCTACGGGGAAAATAAATGTCTGTTTCTCTCACTTTATTGCTATAAAACTGCACAAACAAGGAACCTGGTGGTTCATTACTCTTCAAAATGCTTATACATGATTTTTGTTTGTTTGAAAAGGAACGATTACGGATTATTGAGCAAGAAATTTCAGGTGATCCGTATCCTACGGTCGGCAGGGCTGCCATGATGCTTCTCAAGGCTGCATCTCAAAGAGAGGCTGTCCTCATTATAATATCATTTGCATGCCTTGAATTATGCAAATCTGGTACCCAGCTCTCAGCGTGCTAGGCCCTATTTGAATTCATATGAATTTACTATTTCCGCCTCTTTTAGCCTAATCCCTATATAGACGAAGTATTTTTGCCTTCGGCGATTTTTGCCTATGGGCGAAGGCAAAAATCGCCGAAGGCAAAATACTTCGTCTATAGGGATTAGGCTACGTCTTACTGTACTACAATAAACCACAGTCCCTCTAAGTAAAACAAAAATACAAAATGCGATTCGGTTCAACGTGTGGCCGATGTATGGTGACAGTTAAGGAAAGCCTAGAGCGTCAGTTTGATATAACTTCAATAAAACTATTTAAATATAAAGTAGTCAACATTCTCTGTGGAATAAAAAAACTAGACATTTGGGGTCAAAGGCATTGCAGAGTTGAAACTGTTGAAAAATTGTGGTGGGTCTAACCCTATTTTGACTGGACTACATCATACATGTCCATATCTCATTTCAAAGGTTGGATTTAATTGGCATTGCAGAGTTGAACTGTTGAAACTTCTGAAAAACTGACCAAATAAGAAGAAGTTGGGGAGTCCTTTGTGTGCTAACTATGGTAGAGGTCCCTAGCTTTTAATAAATGTTTGAAAAGGGAAAGTCATTTTTTGCTGTTTTTTAGGAAAGTTTGACAAGGCAGTGCTTGCATTCAGAATGCGTGACTGCTATTTTAAATGCATTTTTAGATTCTTTGAGTGTCAAAGAGGTGTCTAAATTGAGATTAACCAAAAAGACTGCCCTGTGACTTCAAAAGAGGGGTGCAAATATGGCTTGTTTTCACATTTTTGACAGAATAACAGTTTTCCTACATAATTTTATGCCAATTAAATCCAACCTTTGAAATGAGATATGGACTTGTAGTCCAGTCAAAGTAGGGTTAGACTCACCACAAATTGCAACAGAATTTTTTTCTTCAGAATGCATTTTGGAGAGGTACCCAGAACAACATATTAAAAGTTTACTCGAATCCACCTTGGGGAAATATGTCTAATTTGCATAAATCAAATATGGCTGCCAGCCGTCTGACAAAATAACATAATTGGCCATATATCACATATTAAACAAGCTAATTCAGTGATTTTAAAGTCTGACATTAGTTATTTGGCTCGGAGAATCATTTTAGGGATATAATGTTTTGTATAGACACTTCGTTGATTTGCATAATTCCAATATGATGGCCAACATTCCCACAAAAGACATTTTCGGTCATATATCACGTATTAAACAAGCTATTTCCTTGATTTACAAGTTAAAAGTATATTTTTTGGCATTAAAAACGATTTTGGAGTCGTAAATATTTGCGTAGGAACTTTCATTTGTATAAATCCAATATTATTTTTAATAATTTTTGATATGTAACCCATGTAAAATCATAAAAACAAATTTATTTACAAATCCTGCCGTATATATCTTACAATTAATAGTGTCAACATATTATAACTAATTTGGTAATATTAAGTACTATCCAATTATTAAATTCAAATACCATGTAAAAAATATGAAAAATAAATTTTATATTTACTGGTGTCATATTTCGAAATCATGGCTGCAAATATACAATTTTTATACACTTTGGAGAAAGTATTAAGTAAGGGAGTTATCCTGAAAATTTGAACTAAATATCTTGATTCTAACACACTTGGAACTTGACATTAACTCTGAGAAAAGAATTGGTGCAAAAATAGCCTTTCCAGCCACCTTAACTTGTTACTAACTACTGTAACTATACCTGTATTTGAAGTCATACACATTTCTGTGCACCTTTTTCTCTACTATAATAAACTTAAACAAAATGCGATTCGATTCAGTTCAGCTAGTAGGTGGCCGAGGTATGATGACAGCTAAGCTACCTTTGTTAAGAACTATACAACTCACCTCGACATTTCAATATCTTAATTTCACAAGCTAAAAACCGGAAAATTTTGCGAACGGATACTGAAATCAGATTCTTGCCTTGGTGTCTGCGGACTCAAACTTTGAGTGGAACTTGAAGGTCCGATCTCGTTGTTGAACGCCATCTTTGATTATTGGTCATGACGTCACTAAAATGCACCTACACAAACTATTAACGATTTGAATGAGTGAATCAGCATTTAATGTTCTATTTAATGTAATAGTCAGTTGACAACTACTAACTATATTTTTCATAAAATGAACATACGTTCACGTAGGGCACTCGCTATGATATCTTCAACAGTGGACTAAAATGGTTGTATATGTACCACACCACACTCTCTGCTAGTGTTAGTTGAATATAATAAAGATTGATGATTGTCGGGGAATGATTAAAATTGACAATTGACCCAACTGTCACGTTCACGTCACGTGACTGATGGCATGCAAATGATGTAATGCTGCATGAAAATACGCGATAGTCTCTACAAAACCTTGTGTCAACAATAGTTACATACCTAGTATAGGTCGATCACGACAGAGTGACCGTGGTTCAATACAGCACGGTCGAGCTCTGAAGGGGGTCATGAGTCCGTAGCTACGATGCCCGTATCGCCTTTGCTTGACTGCTGGACTGCCCTTTGATTGCGACGTTTTAGGGTCACCAATTATAAACGCTAACACACTAGAACCACAATTCATTAGTTTAGAGTAGAGAGTAAGACTCAAATACTTTTTGCGTGAATCAAAATCGCAATACAGATTCTGCTGAAATAAAAAATTAAGAAAATTCACACTTGAAACCATAAATACGAAATTTTAATTGCAACACATGAAATCGCTAACAATTCGATGACCCCGAGTAATGGTCTGTCTGTTGCAAAATTATGAAAACGCTTATTTATTTTTGACACTTTTTGATTTGTAACAGAAAAAAGTCATGATAGAACGACACTTTCTGAATCGTCACACCGTTTAAAAGTTAGGACGTCCTGCCATGAAAGAATCGCACGTATACATGTAGAATAGACTACTTGGAACGCTGACAAAGTGTAAATTTCAAGTATATTTATCTATACTCATGTGCAGATTTTGCACAAAGTGTGCGTTAGAGACAGGTTGTTATAATTCTCCGTATATAATGAACATCACAGTTTTCCTGAAGCCAATTTCGCAATAAGAGTTTCGTTTTGATTAGGTAGGGAGGTTAGCATCAAAACTAAGGAATCAAGTATATTGTTTCTAGTGCGTCAGCTTTTATGATCGACCACCCTTAATAAAGTCCATACTTGCCAGTAGGATGGATATATACAATACGAACAAATTATATGTGCAGGAAGAGGCATTTATAATATGTTGTTAGAAAGTTGTCGGCGTTGTTTATGTTGTCATTTGCTAATGATGCTATTGAAGAACACTAATTTATTGTTGCTGTTGAGATTAATCAAATTGCTGACATTGCAAATATATGTAGAGGCATAACACAATCAGTGAGCTTCAAGATCTACAGAGGGATTCGGGGTAGTGAGTACGCTTAAACTCCAGATATCAATATATAAATAAACAAGTTTATAAAGAAGTACAAATAATCATATTTCTACTGTATATTGGAATTCTGTGTTAAAAATAATTCATACACGTTCAGTGCAGTGTGCGAAATTAACGTCGGTCCGACGGTCCGAGACCGACAGATTTCTCGTCGGGCCGAAAGTTTTTAGCAACATGTCGGTCCATATGACCGACTGGAATTTGGAATAAATGATGGAAATTTCTCCGTCAAGACCTGTAACAGATGCAGATGACGACTGACTTTGAATCATGTGATTCACACTTGAATGCCATGCACCTATCAATGTTTTCCACCGCGGGAGTGCGGGGCAACAGGGGATATTGATCGCACTTCGTGTCCTGGTAGTGAGGAATTCGATCTCTATGGTACGCCAGACCGGGGGAGGGGCGGTTGACAATGTCGCAACATATAGTAATGTTTGTTTTGCGACATTTTACAATTACGAATAGTCTACATAACTTAACTAGTTCCATACTCCAAACTGTTCGGAATTTTTATAATACAGCCCCCCATTTTATCAAACTGACTCCGTTTTCTTTGCTTTGATTTAATTGAAACGTTCAAAACATAAACGGTTCATAGAGCAGTTTAACATGCTGCTGCAGCAAGATTTCATTGGAAAAATACGCATCGAGCGTATAGAAATTGCCGACACCATGAAAGGCACACGTCGCCACTCGCGGAAATGAATGCATGATTTCTGATCGAAAAGTTTTGCCGAGCGATTGCTGGGTCTCATCGCCCTTTGAAAGCTTAAAGTTATTAAATTGACTCTGAAAAGTTTGACAGACACTCGTTACTGCTGAAAACCATCGCGACACGATCAGTTAATGATGCCGTAAAATCTTAAAAGGCGTAATTTTTTGCGACATTTAGGCCAACAGCATACGGTGAGTTTGCATGCCTGTCGTAAAACGGTATACATCGAAACAATTTGAAGCCTTACTCTCGGCCTCTAAGAGTATACACGACGGATCGTGCAACTCGACAAAACTGTAATGATAAGGTCGGCGCTTTGTATGTACACTGTTATCAAGTTGATATATCGTGGTAACAGTCGGCCTTGTGAACTTTGGTTGAAGACCAACGAGCAAGCAAGATGTTTTAGCGGTCCATAAACAAACGCAGCGAAACGTGAACTTCACTGTCGACTGCAGGTAGCACAATTGGGCAGTCGTGTAATATCTATAGTCCTTGTATCGGGCGTAGTTCAAAACCATGGAGGTAAAAATATACCTAAGTATAACTTCATCTATTTCTTCATGAATGCAACAGAGGCAGCGAGGCTACATTTTAGCATATTTATCCTTTGAAAAATGTTTACAGTAATCCATACGTCATATCAAAATACACACTAAGTATTTTCTCTCTTCTGTTTTACATTACAATAAAAGACGATAGTGATCAATGTTTACATGAAAAAAAATATTCATGTACTCCCCTTACTCATGACTGTTTTCAGGGTACTAAGCTATTCACTCACTCTTCTACCACTCGCGTTAGCTAATTTCAGAAGTGATTTTCAGCTCGCCAACCATTTTCAAATCACAATATCACATGCCCTGGTGTGGTGTATAATTGTACACAGCCATGTAGAGAACATCATCCCCCATAGAAAGTCGTGAGAGACAAACTTTCTCGCTTTCACATCATCCACATGTAACCAGTGCATGAGCCTGTATTCCCCGGCCCCTGGATGTTTGACATAATTTTATAGTCCGAGAGTGGGGATTTGACATGGCTAGAAAAAATGTCAATTCTTGCAGATCATGTAGATGAATGTTCATGATCATTACTTACACTTTCACTTTCTGCAAGCTATGTAAATAATAGTCTTTTGGAGTGAATACTTGCTGACTATATTGATAAAAGGACATGAAAAATTAAAGATTACAACATTCAAAAGCATAGTATTGGTGGAAAGAGTGTTGACTTTAATGCCAATACAGATCGTGAACAACAGTTTTTGCATTTATTGAGGATCGGCAGTTTTCTGTATGTAACCTGAAGCTTTGGCTTGGTGCAGGCCCTTATGACCTGAAGCTATTTTCTCTTAATTTCGCACACTCTGGTTCAGTGATTTTATCGAGTGCTGCTAATTAGATAGGAAGCTTAACCCTGATGAAATACTAATACCATTTACAATCGTCTGATGATCGCTACAGACAACACATGTAGCGTGAAACTCTGAGTAACGCTTAAGTCCTGCTTTCTACTAGTTAACAATTTATATATATATATATATATATATATATATATATATATATATATATATATATATATATATATATATATATATATATATATATATATTATATATATATATATAAACTCCAGCACAAAGTGATCTTAATATGCCCCAGCAAAAAGAGATCGATATAAGGCAGAAATAACTCTATTTAAAATGAGGTCAATTCTACAGGGCACGAATTAGAATGACCTGATAACAACAAACCTAATCTTATGGAAAAGTAAGACTTCAGATACCAAATTATGGGTATACAAAATATTCCTGTTAGCGATTCCTGTTTCTCTAAATTTCTCATGTCATTGAATCAGCATGTAATATATACGTGGGCTATATGTGTTAAAGTTTTCTTAACATTTTCACTTTTTTCTTTTCAAACAAATAACTGTTCTTACTCTGCTCACTGAAAAAATGACAAAATGCTTTATTAATAACGATAAACAAAGTGTCCTATGTATAAATATTAATTAACAGTGTGATAAATTGATACTCAAATTTAGTCATCTATAGTATCATTGCATATTACATAAAAGCTGTAATGAAAAGTTGACCAACATAGTTTGTAGAGAACAATTCACTTCATTATATAGACTGAACAAAATCACTTGAAAATGCACCAAAAATTGTAGCCTTTGCATTTTCAACAGGGAAGAGTTGTCGCCTAAAATGACCTCTGAACCCAGATAGTGTTAACTTCGTACCGTCCTCAACAAAAATAATGATGCTGTTTAATTGGGCTTCTTTTGAATTGTTGTAACAGATACATTGGCTGTTTATGAAAAACTCTCGATTTTTTACAGAGCAATTCAAACGTTTAAAATCACTTTGCGATGACAAGATTCCTGCAGAAGACCTCGTCAATATACATCGTCCACTGGATTTATTCCACAAGTTACACGACTTGGATCTAATCAACGAGTCAAATACAAGGATGTTGGAAGATACGTTACGTTATGCTGGCTTAGAATCACTTGTCGGACGATTTTTCAGATCATCACCAGACAAAGAAGGTAATATATTCGACATATTTATTAATATTGCGACAGTTTCCTGTGCCAACTATATTTTTACTTGTCATCATTACTTGGTTGACAAAATTAATTTGCTTTCTGGTGACGTCTTGATTATTGTGATCGTGCATGAAGGTCTGCATCGACAATAAATAGATGGACTGAGGGTGCAGATTTTTATAGCTTAACATTATTCAAAAACTTGCAAACTAAATCTATCGTTGAGGTTTGAATTTGAAAATTGAAATCTTGCCACGTAATGAAGTGATTTTAATTATTTATATCCTTTTGGTGGACATTGAAAGATACATGTACTGTACTGTAACTAATTTCTAATTAATATAGAGGTACAAAGGTGAGAATACTTAATATCAAAACATGACGATATACTCATATTACCGACTTTGTTAAATCCATTATGTTGCGGAATCAAGATTATGAAACTTTGGTATCAACTGTGCTATCTTGAAAGGGCGAAGTCGAAAAACCCAATTAATTGAACGAGGAAACCTGACCTGCTTCAATATTTTGCAAAACAATATTCACAGTATATATGCGACCAGCTAGCTTATGGTTTTGTCGCAACTTGTATTTTTTTCAGGAGGTTGTGAATCAAGTAACTAGCAATAACGACAAGTAACGACCACTAACAAGCAGTAATCAGCAATAACAAAATAACAAGCTAGAACTTGATAGAACGAACCAATAACGAGCAATATAATATATATATATATATATATATATATATATATATATATATTCGTTGACAAGAGTAGAATGATTGAATGACTGAAAGTTCATAAGTGTAGAAAAGTTTAGATTTCCACCTAAAATATCAAACAACAATACAGAGGAGTATTTTGGCCAACTACTGATAGTTTTCCACTACAAAACAAGCTGTACCTGCATATTTATATATGTTAGATAACTGATATATGAACTTTACCGGAAGTGGGAGGTAAGATGAGCATATGTGACATAGAACTGTTGATTCACTAAACATGAGTCTATGAGAAAACCATAAATTGTTTTCCTTCAGTACAATACTAGCCATATCTGCGAACTTATGAATGTTTGTCTCTTAATGCACTTGATTAGAATAGACAGTTTGAAAGTGAACAGCAAATATCATATTGGAATTTCAAGCAAAAATATCAATTCACTTCACAACTTATCTAGAGGTACACTATTCACAATTATTCCCCTCCAAAACTTGGTACATCTGTGAATTATGTATATTGACTTTTAGGCGTTTCAGTTATAATAAGTTAGTAGTAGAGTAAACGTGGTCAACTGGGATTAAGTAAGAATTTTACACCCATTTTATTCATTTATCTACATGAAGCGAAGGAAAAATTAACCATCCATGTAACTAAAGTATGACCCTGACCTATATACGAACTCACGCGCAGCAGTGCATTGTCCTGAACTAAGCGGGAAATTCCCTGCTGAGCATGTTTATACATGTACGGGAAATTCCGTGTGAGTCATCACCATCAAACTAGCCTATATAAAGGAGCTTTTACCCGTGTTGTCAGTCAGTCGCGGAGTCTAGCTGATGTTGAACACGAAGTTCCTATCGGTGCGAACTTGTTCACCTGATAGATAAAATTTTAGTAATTTCCTCTGAACTTAAAATGTGACGGAAGACCATTACTTCAAATAATATGAGACGTTTCAGATGAATGGTACTGATATCTAAAGTGTTCACTCTTTTATCTCTACGTACAAATGTAGTTCCTAAGTCGTTCTCTATTCTATTCCCACCAACAAAACATTCAATACTCATTTCCCCTCCCCGATCTTTATCAATACTTATGATAATATCACAAGTTGTTCTGTTATCTGTTTTCATAGCATAATATCCAACCAAATCGTCAAAATCATCTCCAGTAGCTAACTTTACACATCTAATGAGAACTGTACCATGTTGAAGTATTTTCATATTATCAGTCATCTGTTGATTTACTGTCTGTAAAGTTAATTCAGCTGCCTCATCACCGACACTTTTAAGACCCAGTTTCTTTAAAGTTGTGTCCCAAAATAATCTAACTGGAACTCCGCTAGCTGTATACGAGCAATAATTCTCCCCTCGTTTATCCACCTTCTTAGTGTATTATCTGCCTTCATTATTGTATTAAGAGGACTAATTTTAAGATGAATTGGTATACCAAGAAGTGCAATGTATGGATTTGTAGGAGTAAGCCAACTACGAAAATCTAACAATTTATATTTGTTTACATTGCTATCAAAATAAATCACATTCGGAGTTCCTGGTGGTTCAGCAACACCTCCTGCAATTTCACTATCCAATATATCTAAGATGTTACGCGGCACATTATAAGGCATGAATTTCTGACTATCCCCATCCCATGTCAGAGCAAAAGGAGTAGGATCATTCGAAGCCTTTGTGGCGTCAATTACAGTTTCATCAATGTCTTTAAGTTCGGAAAATTCTACAGCATGCTCGTGGGATTGCACCGCGGCATTGGCTAAAACGAAATATTTTTCGCGGTCTTTATAACGAAGGACGTAATCCTTATTATGATTAGCAGCCATCTTAGTATTATGTTAACTTTAACATCACTCAGATCTTCAAGCTCAAGATTTTGCATACGAATTGTACCTAGACCGAAGCCACTTGGATCAGACATACTCCGTAGGGACCTATATACAGTGAAAATTAAATAATACCTTGTAATATACAATACACAGTCATGGCTTCAGCTATAGGAATGACAGTTCTCGGTGCTGTATTAAATGCAACGGCATTCACAGGAGGAAATATTATCGGACAAAGCTTTCTGGGAATGGTGAGGCTCTTATTGAAGAGAAAGTCCGACATGATAAAGCATTAGAAAAATTTGAACATGATCGCAACGTCTGGTCAGAAAAAGATTACTACAGGTGACTGGGAAAGAGAAAATCAGGCAAAGGACGCACATGCTGCGGCAGAATTAAGAGATACAGATGCAGAAATACTGGAAGAAGCAGAAGCGGTGCAAAGCAACTCTACGTCAAGTCCAGTTCAATTCTCAGATTATTATCAACCCAGCCCTGAGCAAAAGAAATATGAGATGATCTATATTGCTGGAGGATTAGTCGTGGGATGGTTTATGTTACACCGGTAGGCGGAACGACTACAGCAATTCAATACAAAAGCTAATTGGCCAGTTATTGAAATCGATCATGTTTCCATCCTGATCCGTTATCCAGATACGAATTGAATTCATGTAATCTCCCCCTTTTCTCAATGGCATAGAAATTGCTCCGTTTTTAAAATCGTAAGTAACCTTTCACTTATTTCTCTCGTATCCCGGATGGGAAGTATTTGTAAACAGTTCGATACTTTCCCCTGTATGTATCCTCCGGAGGCACCCGAACCAAATGAAACATAATTTCCAGTAACATCGACTACATCTGAATGAACTATATATTTAGTGACTGTTAAGAAATCCACTTTCTTCGGACTCATAGTACTTTTTATAACTGGGTTGTCTCAGGTTTATCTGAAAAGCCGACGACGTTGGCGAAGCTACCTGTGGCATTGAAATAGACTTTAATATCTTTAGCCAAAGTTAGATAAACATGGTTTGTCGGCAGATGTTTTTCAAAATTAATTTTTTGCTTCAACCCGATTGCTTTGTTTAACGTATCGATATTGTAGTTACCTGGACGTATTGATTTAGTCTTCTTCGGTTGGTCACCTTCTTGATATTTTATTACATTATTCGTCGATGTTATGTTATGCCATGAATTATATAGTCCGCACTCTAGCAGTCTTATCTTCGTAAACTGTGTCGTGTCAATACAAGGGTAAAATTAACAGTAACAGGTTCACCTGTTTTGCTTTCAATCCAAATGATCATCGTTGTACGTTGTATGTATATATTACTAAGTATAAATGTTCGATGAATATTATTATTATTCCGAAGGTGCCCATTACGAAGTATAAGGTTCTGCAGGAATAATATTTTTCTGTTCAAGGAGATCTTTGGTTGCTACCCGCGGCAGCAGTCGCACCGCCTAATTTTGCCAATCGAGTCAAATTTGGACGACTTGGATCGCCAACCTCTATTTTCAGAAATTTGCTGGAGATCATAAGATATCCCATCGCAAGTCCTGCGATTACAATACCATCGTACATTGTGTTTACAACTGTTTTAATATCCATGATTGCTGACTAGTATATAAAATAGAAAATAAAAATAAAAAATATGGGGAGTTAATCCATCTCATACAATGTAGAGGAGCTGGTCCTCCCTCCCCCTCCCCCTCCCCTCCCCTCCTCTCGGAACCCCTGTCGGAACTGTTCTGGAGGGAGCTGCTACGTGCTCTGTTTTTTTCGCTTTCTGTGGAGGATCTTTCCGGACGGAACAATAATGTCGAGCACGCCCCCAATATAGCCCTAATGCAGTCAATGAAACTCCCACAATTCCTAAAACAAGATAACATTTATTATACCAGCGTGAATTATTATCACACTGTTCTTTCATTGTAGGCGGTAGGTTCTGCTACCGCATCGCTCCCCCCTCTCCCCCTCCATTGCTTTTAGTTTCTTCTCCCTGTTTTGCCTGTTCCATTCCGCTAGTCGCTTCCCTGAGCAACTCTCCCTGGATGCTTCGGCGGTAACGTCACTTTCTCTATGTTGCGCTGTGTCGGAGTCGGCGGAGCCGTTTGCGGTGTGGGGGTCGTCGGCGGGGCTTCTGACGGAGTCCCTGGCGGAAGCGTTTGCTGAGTCGGTGAAGTTGAATCCATTTATTTCAGGTACTATATTAAAACCCGATTTTTTTAAAATTTAAATGTTTACCCGTAATTAAACCGGTGGAAATTAGAGCAATCAGGGGCCCCCACGTGTACCCTATCCGTCCTGATAATCGTTTATTTCACTGTTTAGAATAAAATCCTTTTTAAGATCAGTGGCATAGTTATCTCGATCATCGATTGGAACTACCTGACTGATTGCACGGGCTCCTAGATCTATGAAACTTTGAGTGATGGTATCACTTATAAGAGAACTGTATTTCGCTTCGTACATTTTGAAGGCTTTAACCACCGTTTCATCTTTCCATTTTTCTACGTCAGCAACTGAAATCTCCTTACCAAAAAATAACTTACTTTGACCACTTGCGATGACACAGAGTATTTTTTCACGTTTTGTCTCTATTATGGATTGATTATTGTCCGAAGGCGCCGAAGGTGCCGAAGCCCCTTCGGAACGTCGTAGGGCGCTGTCATATTTGCCGCTGCCGATGACTTTATTAAATTCTCCATTGTTTGCAGTATGTTATCTATTCTTAGTAAAAAATAAAAAATTCGTTTAAACCTGAATCCGAAATAAAGTATTAACATAGTCTGGAATGTTAGTACCCCTAACGTTCCGACAGGGATTCCGGAAAATTCTCCTCCATTTAAATCTATATGTATATAGAAACACGAATAATGAGTACAGACTTATTCCAGTTGCTTTTCAATTGAATAAGACGAGCGTACCGACAGTACAGCATGCTGATACCCCCCTTCCAACCGGACGGGGGAGTAAAACCTATTCTCATGGACTTAGAAATATATGTAACGCCGACAGATAAATTTACTTTTCATCCACGGGATGTGTTCAAAGATAATGTAATCACTCATAGAACAGCAAAAGAAAGTAATGTCTGGCTGGGCAGTCCAAACATGAAATACTGGGACCAGCAATTAATTTCGCCGTATGGTGCAGCACTACTGGTTGTGGTATATCATTCGCCCATCTCTTCGATAAGAAATTTCCGCCCCAAATACGATCATTCTGCCGTTTCCATGTATACTTTACAATACGTCGGATCCTTCACGAAATGGGCGTTGCACTTCCAGACGATACCCCCACCTTCAAAGCGGGCGACAATCCGTACAATCTCGTCCAATATGAACTTCTATGTACAGAATTTGGAAATATAAGCCCAACGAAGTCCGACTTTCGTTATCGAAAAGGTCAAAATAAAGGTCTTGGTTATGGATATGAATATTACACTAATCGTGGGCCTGTTCGACAGCCAAAAGCGATATACAACGGTCGGGACTTTTTCCTCTCCGCCGACGGAGGTGTTTTCTATACACATACAATTTTTGGAAAGAAAAAACACGTACTGTCCGACAAAGACCGACCGCACTACTATTTCTTCCGAAATGATGGATCGGAGGGACAATATAATAGTTTCATTCCTCTGAAGGAGACTCGGGACTAACAAAGGCCGGTCTCGCCCGCCTCAATGAAAGCCTTGAAGCCTACGTATATTGCATACTCGGCGCACAAGCTAATATTCGTCAGTACCAATAGTGGGTGATACTGGCAGTGCAGAGCAAGTCCGAAAAGAATTCGGTGTTCTCCTCGAAGATGAAATTCGTAATACCGACAAAGTAATTAGTTATAGGCGATATCAAGACACAATAATGAATACTGGTGTAAAACTTGATATGGCAGTTTCACCCAATTTACTTCTCTTACCGTCTGAGATGGTCATTCTTTCGGGCCCGGCAATCTCGGGTTATAATAATGAATTGCAATACGCTACAGAATCTATGTCCTTCGGGGTGAATGGTGATATAAACACGGAAGTTCGAGAAAGTGCTGTACACGAGATGGAGGGGAGGGATCCTGTGAAGTGGCAGGACGAGCCCGGAGAGTCACCTCACAATGACACGACTCGGGGCCTCCCCTCCCCTCCCCGGAACGGGCAGCATCTGCAGACCCTATTCACGAATATGGTAAAATTGGTTTGTTATCTTTAGCAATATTCATTACTATTGTAGGTACTGGAATAAAGTCACTAACTATATAGTTCATTCAGATGCTGTCGATGTGACTGGGTTTCATCTAACTCGAACCAGTAACTTAAAAGAACTAGAAGAGATTCATTAATTTACAGTATATAGATCCAGAGGAAATGTCAATATACGTAACCCCACCATTCAACATGATTATAACTGGACCGACATATTCTGGCAAAACAGAATTTATGTTGGACCTCCTCACCGGTCCGTACTTAAGGAAATTCGAATATGTGATATTCATTTGCCCAACATTCATGAATAATAAAGCGTATAATAGAAGATTCATTTTCACCGATGATAATGTGTTTATATTTCCAGTCGGACTCGATGCAGTGGATGATACATTAACCTACGTGCATAAAGAATGGGCTGGCACGAACACTTTAATAATCCTCGATGACTGCGCCTCGTCCAAAGATATGAAGAAGCGCAGTAACGTTTTAGTCCAACTTGGTTTCAGCGCAAGACATGACGGATTATCTGTCTGGGTTCTGACTCAACAATATACTAGTATTAGTAAACCATTTAGGGAAAACATACAGATGTTAGTACTATTTTACACACCGAACAAGATAGACAACAAAACTATTATAAAAGAATATGGAATGGAGGTGTCAGAACGGGAAGCCGTGGGCCTAATCAAGCAATTGAAAAGTAGGCCATTCAGTAAACTAGTATTTCGTTTACGGAATCCGTACGACATAAATTTTTTGTATAATATAGCAATTATGGAAGCTGAAGCCAAGGTACTCTTAGAGAATTATATTACAACCCGAAAACTGGTTTTGGAGGTGTACAAAAATTGTATGACGCAGCACGGGCCAGCGGACTGAAAGTGACCAAGAAAGAGGTGCAGGAGTGGTTAAAAACTCAGCTAACTTATAATCTACATAAACCGGTACCTCGTTCTCATGCTACGGGCGGCCGGCGCGTTTTCGTAACATCGATAGACTCTCAATGGCAAGCGGATCTCGTGGAATTCCCTCCCCCGTTCGCAAAAGAGAACCGTAACATTCGATACATGCTAACAGTAATCGATGTACTCAGTAAATATGCCTGGGCTAGGCCAATACAGTCAAAAACGGCTGATGATACGTTACAGGCACTACAAGATGTGATTAAGAAATCTGGGAGGAAACCCAACAAACTTCAGACAGATGAGGGGCGGGAATTTACTAATCGAAAAATGCAGGGGTGGTTGGAGGAGTCGGGAATTCACTGGTTTCACACCTACAGTGACAAAAAAGCTAGCGTCGTTGAACGTTTTAATCGGACCCTTAAGACGATGATGTGGAAATACTTTACATATAAACAGACACGTTCTGGCTTCCATTCTACCCACAACTTCTCGAGAATTACAATAACACCGTTCACGGAAGTATCAAAATGAAACCCAGGGACGTAACAGAGGAGAACGATTGGCAGGCATTTTATACACTATTCGGTCCTGAGTTGGCAGCCGGGGGAGCCAACCCTGAATTCAAGCCGGGAGAACGTGTCCGAATTACAAAATACAAGACCACTTTTAAGAAAGGATATTTACCAAATTGGACAGAGGAGATTTTCGTAGTTTCAAAAGTTGTGTACGCAGCTGGCTGGGAACACCACCAGTTTACAAAATAAAAGATCTGAATGGAGAGGAAATACTCGGCACTTTCTATTCTGATGAACTTCAGAGCGCCCTTCGGAGCCGACGAGCTGTACAGAGTAGAACGAATTTTGAAGACGAAAAAAATTAGGGGAAAGAAATATTATCTGATAAAATGGCGGGTTATCCGGAAAGTTTCAATAGTTGGGAGCCAGAGGAAAATGTTATTAGTACTACGTAAGTACTTCGTAAGTTCCTGTGCTGGTACTTGTCAAGTACTACGTAAGTACTAACGTAAGTATTTACGAAAGTTATTCAATAAGTACCATGGAAAAAGTCTTAATTTCTTGAAAGCCGAAAGTGTCAGTTTACCACCTCGCTTCCACCCACCTGGCCAAGTATTTATCATGTACTGTCGTAAGTAATGTTCACTTATTGCATCTTTTTCGGCAGTATGTGGATGAGGTGGTACCTCAGTTCCTGAACATATTAAGTTTGCAAGATCTTCAAAGCGACTTCTCATGTTGCCACGGTCCGTTCTTTCGAGCCCCCTTTTTCAGCTTTATCAATAAGTTCTGGCTGAAGTATAATGTACACAACTGACATGAACCATAGACAAGTAACTCCAAAGTCCACCCTTTTCATCATGTCAAGTGCTCGTAGGTCAAACGAAGCATTATAAGCACACACTGTTTCACAAGCGTTAAGAAGTTTGTGTAGGTTCTTGAGTGAGACTCGAGGTTGTTCTAGTTGTTCTTGACCAGGTGGGAAGTACGCTTTTTCAAGTTCCTCCTCCTTGAAACCGTCTATTAAAAATCCTGGCTGCCGCCGTCCATGCAATTCCAAAGTCAAAAGCTCGTGGAAATCTACTGGTCCGACTGTCTCTGTATCAATCGTTGGATTAAGTATATTCTTGAGAACTTCAGGCGTAAGGGGCTGACTAATTACCAAACATGGAAGCCTGTAGTCGTGGCAAATTTCTAAGAAAGTCTGTTTGAACTTGTTGTGAATCTCTTCTAGTTCTTTAAGGCGGTTATTTCGTACGACCTGGCTCGAGTCAACACATTCCGCCTGCAATAATCCCAAGGCATATCTTTGAATATGATAATGAAACTGTGTAAATGGTCAAATGCTCTAGAAACAATCTTTTTTTCTTCCGCTGCCACGCCCGGATTCGAGAAAAAGTCAGATGTTGAATTATGGAAGAGTCACAAATAATGTAGCGTTCCGAGGAGGACTCTCTTCCCAGCCTCGACATTGTAAACTAAGCGTATGTTCTATAAACTGGTTCTGAAAATCGGCAATCGAAACGGGGGAGCGCCCATTATAAAGTCGGCAATGTTGCTGGAAAAACTAGTGTCAAATTCTGGTACGTGATACGCAGACAAATTTACTGCATCGTAACTCTTACCACTTCCAGTTGGTCCATTTATGAATATGTATGACATTTTGGGATACTATATCATAGAAAATTTTTTTAAAATTTTTTTTTATTAAGATATATACGATAAGACAATGACAATCCTTTCTATTTCAGATGCAATAAAATACTTGAAACCGGAGAAACATCAAAATTGATGATGGAGGCAAATTAGTATTTGGTGAATATGTAGATCCTATTATATATGTAGACAGTGAGCTAGAAGTGGTTTTCAATATCGGACCTAAGTACGGTTCTAAAGATCCTGCTACATGCGATGAAATGTGTGTCCGTTGGCAACCGAGTCTTCAAAAGTTTACTGATTTAATAGTATTCCGTACCCTAGGTGAAAGTTTCGATGCAAGCACTGCTAAAAGTTATGCTGCAAGCCTGGCCGCTCACTCCAAGAATACTACTGGATTTTACAATCCATCTAAAGTGTATCAGAAGCGAGGGAGCGGGGCGCAGCCAGTTGCGTATTTTAAATTTCAGTTTAAAAGGGAGGAGAAACACTTCCGATTTCGCTACATGTATTGATATGGTTCAAGAAATTGACTGCGGCTTTTAAAACAGTGAGCCCATTGCCAGTCCGAGAAAATCCTGCTATTGTACCTCGTAATATCGGAAAGGTAGTAAGATAGAATTCTTAGCATTTAAACCGCGCTTAAGTAAGCGTGCTCTTTCTTTCACTGTTGAGAGATTATATTTTGTGCTGCCCTAATAAACCAGAAATTCAAGATGCGGAAGAACTAGTCGACTTAGAAAGATTAGGCGAGATATATAAACAAATAAATGCTGCCAAAAATATTATAGTGGATTTTGATGACCTATCATAGAATAATTATTTTTCATTTTTAAAAATTTTTAGGATAGTATATATCATAAAGATTATTATGGCCCGTCGATTACATACAGCATTCAAGGGAGCAGTTTTACGAAAAGAATTTCCTGAAGTCAAGCGAGTCGAGGATATCGGGGAGCTGGTGGATATTGAAGGTATGGTCAAAGGGGGAAAGATGTACTCTGTTTATACCGAAATGGAAGTCAAATTATCGGATCCGAAAACTGGTAATACACAACCGCGTACATTGTATGTTAAATTAAAAGATACATACACAAAAGATGTAAGAGGATCGGGATCGGATGTGGGGCAACAATTAATAGATCGCTACGATCGTATGCTTGATACAATTGAAAATGTTGAGGGTTCTGGTCTCGTTCTCGAGGAGATACTTAATTTTGAAGTAATTCTAGTAGAAGTTTTACTCGGGGCTGGGGCTGGCGCAGTCCAACTTCCCGGATGGTTAAAAAATAAGCATTGTGTTAGCGATCTGGTGCTACCTTCGGGCAGCGAGAATGTTTTCAATACGCCATCGTAGCAAGTTTAAAGTTGACCGACCCCGAGTTTCGTGAAAAGAAATGTGGTCAGGTAAGGAGAAAATGGAATACGTACGCCCCATTATGGCTGACTACTGTTGGGAGGGAATACCCACGCCCACGCCCGCCGATATGACTGTATTCAGGCGCTTCGAGCAGCAAAATCCAGGGGTCAAACTTCAAGTATTTCAGATCTACGAAAATGATCCCACTCCCCCGTCCGACATAACTGTGTTATATTAGTAGCAGGAGCCGAAGGCGATCAAATAGCAAATATCTTACTGATAGTCGGTGAAGCCCGAAGGTGCCACTATGTACCAATTACTGCGTTAAATCGCCTTCGTAATTCTCGTACTAATCGAAAGAATGAGCGCAGACAGAAGTGTATTTGTATGGTTTGTAAAAGAGGTTTTAAGTCAACAGAAGAATTAGAAATACATCAGGTGTACTGTGGAACAGACGACGCCCAGCCAGTTTTCCTAAGGAAGGGTGTCAATTCGAAGGACATCGGAAGAAGGTCCCCGCCCCTACGTCGTCTATGCAGATACTGAGGCAATTATTGAGAAGGGGACCGGCCGACACATTCCAATTTGTCTTTCGTATGTTATGGTGGAACGGGTGGGGCGCGAACGGGCCGACCACCCACTGTTTATGGTAAAAGAACATTCACAGGTCTCTCCTGTGTTACAGACTTTCTGAAGGATATGAAAGAACGGGCCGAGTATTATTCGAAATCGTATTATTGGAAAATAATACCGATGAAAGATCGTCTAATTACCAGCGTGACGGATGTGATCCAGTCTGTATTGCATGTGGAGAGCCGGCAGGATACCGAGTAGTGAAGGAGGAGGCGACCTTCTATTGCGAAGGATGCCGGCCGTCGAGAACCATTCCTATCTACTTTCACAACCTCAAGGGATACGATGGTTCTTTTATTTTGAAAAAGTTACATGAAATAGATGGATGGGTTCCGGACAAGAGCCAAATTTAATAGCTAAGACGAGAATGGTGGAATTATGGGTCTCTCGAAAACATTTATTTTTAGTGGCTCAATTGTTGTGCCGATGGGAAGAGGGAGATAAAGAGACGTTTCTTTTCTATAAAGTTTATGGACAGTGCTCAGTTGATGATGGGGTCATTGGCGAAGTTGGCAAAAACTGTGCCGGAGACCCACGGTGGACGGCGGCGCCACTTTCGTACCCGACATTCAAAGGGCGAAAGGTTTCTTCCCCTACGAATATTTAGACTCGGTTGACAGACTGGGAGAGAACCAGCTCCCGGAGAGGGGGGAATTTTATAGCGAATTGACGGAAGAGGGGATTTCGGAGTCTGATTACGAACATGCATTAAGAGTATGGGACGAAGTTGGATGTAAGACGATTCGTGATTATATGGAATTCTATTGTGAGACTGACGTTCTACTTCTTGCAAATATATTTGAAAATTTCGTGACACATGTTTAGAAGCATATAAGTTAGATCCAGCCCACTATATGTCAGCGCTGGCTTGACATGGGATGCTATGTTACTTTACACGGGTAATAAGTTTGGGCTCATTCAAGATGCTGAGCAGATGACTTTCGTACAACGGGGAATACGAGGAGGTATCAGCCAGTGTAATATTCATTATTTACAGACAAATCATCCGGCTTACGCTGGCCGCGCGGAATTACGATCCAGAGAAGCCGGTGACCGAAATAAAATATCTCGATGCAAACAATCTCTACGGCTGGGCAATGAGTCAGGCAATGCCTACGGGCGGACTTCATTGGATGACGATGGAAGAGTGGGAGGAATGGGAAGGCGGAGCCGGCGGAGCGGGGGGCGGAGCCGAGGTGGGGGACCTGGCTTCCACCTTTCCACCAAGTTTTCTAGAAGTAGACTTAGAATACCCAGCCGAATTACATGAAGAACACAGCGATTTGCCATTAGCACCGCATCACTATGAATTTCCGAGGCAGGGCGGTCGACTGATTACAAGTGTGATGGATAGAGAGTCCTATGTCTTACACTACAAGTTGCTGGAATTCTATCTTCGGATGGGAATGAGATTGAAAAGATTTATCGGGTGCTTGCTTTCGATGAAGCTCCATGTCTCGCGAAATATATTGACTTTAACACTAAAATGAGGGCAAAGGGGAGGACAGATTTGAAAAGAATTTCTATAAGCTGATGAATAATGCAATGTTCGGTAAGACAATAGAAGATGTTCGAAAGTACAGAGACTTTAAATTTGTTTCGGACTGGAACGGCACGGATAGTGGACGTAAAAAGATTCAGAAGTATAATCCAAAGATGAAACATATAACTTTCATAACTTCCGAAGAGGATGGCGATTCCTGCGACAGTGCCCTACTGGAACTGAAAACGGATGAGCATAGATATGTAAAACCAGTTTTCATCGGCGCGGCAGTACTGGAACTTTCTAAGCTGCTAATGTATGAGACGCATTACAATTACTTTCGGGCCCAGTTCCTGGAATACGATTAGCCTACATGGATACTGACAGTTTTGTTTACAGTGTGCCAATACCCTCCCGGATCCGGACGTAACTTTCAATGATATAGTTCGGGAAGATGTTGAAAAGAATGGTGAGAAGTCTATATATGATACTAGTGGGATGAGGCTCCGTCCCCAACTTTCCGAAGATTAATAAAAAAGTGATAGGTAAATTTAAAGATGAGTTGAATGGTGAACCTATTCTTGATTTTGTCGGCATACGCTCGAAAGTGTATGCTTTTCGAACTCCCGTTTCGAGACGAAAAAAATAAAGGGGTGAAAGATGTTTGTGTTAGAAAACATTTGAACTTTGAAGATTATAAAGATCTATTTGAAACTGGGAAGAGCCGGAGCCGGCACAGTTTGTACAGTTTGTACGGAAAAAGGCTGGAGAAATCCGTAGTGAAAAGCGTAGTAAAATCATGATGGCGCCAAATGATATCAAACGTGTGCAGTATATAATCCAGACACGGGCGAATGGTTGGCAGAAACATGGCCGATAGGACGGACGACGGGTCATGGTTACGTTTAAAATTGTAAAGACATTAATCTACTATTTTCAATAGAGACTAGGGCATCACTGATAACATAAATGTGGGCAAATATATTATCATTGTGAGCGTCATCGCCACCCCACGCGGTATCTTTCTTCAGGATCTCAAGTTGAATTCCGTCCTTTGTGTTCATTACTTTTAAAACCATTTCCATGAAACTCAATATCTTTAAAGCTACGCAGATCGATAAACAGACAGAATTTATTCTTCAAATAATCGGCCTCATCTATATCAATTTCACACCAATCTTTATCTTCAGCAAAATACCGTCGCACCTCTCGCCAAAATTGTCTTGGTATCATCTTCTGAGCGTACACTTTATTTGCAATGCCTTCGATTGATACAGACACAGATTCAATGGAGGGGTTAAAGAAAAGTTCACGTTCAGTTCTGACTGATTCTGATTTTTAGTGAAGAGTATAGCGATACCTCTAATGCTACGTCGTGGTACATTTATATTTTCATTGATAACCGTGTCCGATTCTTTGAATGGGATTGTTCTAAAATAATGTATATGCTCGTAAAGTAACTTTTTCCACCGTTGTAATAACCAGCAGTTGACCTCGCGAGATCGAGGTCAGAAATTGTCTCGTATTCCATTTGAATGTTTTTTAATTTATAATTGGTTGTAATAAACTGATTACTGACAAGTAATTGGGGGGCGGGTGCCAACGTAATTTCCCATTCAATATGACTCCCTAACGCTGATGGATATGCAACTCCATGGCCTGTTATGAGGGGATGAGTGAGACGAATAGCATATTTTGTTTTATATGTGTCGAAAAGTAAATTATCGCCCACGACGGCAGCATCTGCATCGGTCGCACCGCTTCTTAATTTTCTTAGATTTTCGTTCTGAATTCCGTACAGTGTCATGTTCGTTCTCTCCTTTTTATGTTTGAAGAGATCGCGATAACATTCAATAAGGTTATATTTATTCAAATCGAAAAGTGTCTGGCCCTCGAATGTGAGTTTCATTCGCTCCACCAAAATTTTTGCAACATTTTGTACTACACGGGTAGTTCCACCTCCCGTTACTTCGAGATCAAAAACCAGGTCGAAAGTATCTGGAACTAAGAGTACTCCGCTTTCTAACTTCGGACATCGTATGATAAGTGTCTGGCCTGGATCTGCTCACTTGGATTATGAGCAATCACGTGATGAGTTCTTTCTGACTTTGTTCCATTCGGTATTCGGTTGGTGAAAGTCGGTGATAATGTTCTATCGTACCCCATTTTCGTGTAATGTATATAGTAGAAGAAAAAAAGAAAATAAATCACATCTTACGTTTCACTTCGTGTATATAATGACTTAGAAGAAAAAAATCACATCTTTACATAAATATTTCCGTCTGACTGAAAGATAAATCGATTGCCTGTGTCGCGAATCAATCGAAGAACCCAATATTCTTGGAGATGATGAGCCTCTTGGTCATCCTCAGTATCCTGGAATACAGCTATGAATTCTAGTCGCTTAAAGAAGTTAGTCTTTTGACATTCCTTCACGAAAGCTAATATGTTATGATATAGATTATCATCTTTGAGTCGGACACCTGGATTTGCTCGAAGTATATGTCGATTTACCCGCCGAAGTTTGCACCATTCCAATTCGACGGAGAAACCAAACAGGTCTTTATTTTTAGAAAGAAACTTTGCAATATTCTTTTCACCAAACATGTCGATGCCGTAGGGGTGTCATATATTAATACATAATTTTATTTATAATGACTAATGTTAAACCAGTTAAAAATATCCATAGCTGTTCTCCGACAAATCCGACCACCGATCCTGCTGTTTTTAATAGAAAACTGACGAGGGAACCGATTAAACCGGGTATTGCAGCAGCACTTTTGCGGCCAAGGTTTTTAACCATTCGCCAAATTGCTTTACAATTTCTTTCG
The DNA here is from genome assembly GCF_041260155.1 of Ptychodera flava. NCBI lineage: Eukaryota > Metazoa > Hemichordata > Enteropneusta > Ptychoderidae > Ptychodera > Ptychodera flava. The sequence goes on along the minus strand of NC_091944.1, from coordinate 3,555,398 downwards.
CTTTTGTATATACTTTGGGCGGACCTGAACCTCCTGCGTTTGCTCCTCCTCCCCCTGCTCCCGCTCCTCCCCCTCCCCCTCCTTTAGTCACAGCCAGGGCAATTGTTGATATTGTCATTCCAAGGGCAGTCAGTATTGCAGCGATTGTAATACCATTTCGTTTAAATAACTCTGTCAGCTTCAGCCTGAGTGACAATTCTGGATCGGAAATTACATCACGAAGAGACCTAGTCGTAGCCAGACTTTCACGTGCCCCGCTAATCTTACCATGTTCGTATTCAATTCGATCAACAATTTTAGCTTCGCTTGTTATGAGTTCAGCTAGTAGTTTTTCGGCTTTTGCTTTTCCTTGGGTGCTCGTTTCAGGATCCTTTAACTGTTTTTCAACTTCTTTTTTCTCTAGCATTATTTTCTTTTTTTCATTGTTAAGCTCGCCAAGACGCATATTCGCAATCCTTAATTCATCATTAATAGCTCTATACTCAGGGTTTTCATTATTCCATTTTTCGATTTTATTTTCGATAGTATGTATTTCATCGGCATTATCGCTAAAATTTACTCGTAAATCTGTTATTCTATCTCTGAGTCGTCCAATGTCGTAGGGTTTGAGTTTATCGGCCGGCCTTATTAATAAATGATGCACTTCTTCATCAGTCAATGGAAGTGTCTCACCTAGTTTCAGACCTAATATTTCTCTTCTAAATTCTGCAGCTCCCTTACCTTTTATTGAGGAGGGCGCTAAAATACCCTTTCCTTTATCTGTTGTCAACCTTGCTTCTTTAAAATACAACTCTCCATCCCTAAACTTAGCATCCGCATGCATTAGTTGTCGTTTATCCAGATCACTAATATTTTTTTGATCTAAGTAATGGTCAGCCATTTGCTCTGTAATTCGTCTTCTCTGGTTAATCAAACGTTCCACATGCGGGCTGACTTCTTCTTCTTCGTATAAGGATGATTCAGCAATACGAGTATCATCATCATCACTCAAATTAGTTTTAAATTCATCGAGATCCTGGAGTTCTATATTTTCTTCTCCTCCTTCTGCCATATTGTATTTCTATATTACTACAATTATTTTTTATCATCCCTTACATATACAGTAAAAATGCACATCTCAGTTGTTGAAAGTGTTGAACAATTGGCCGACTATATTGAAAGAACAAGTGCTGCATATCGACGAAGTTATAAATTAATGGGTCGAATTGATATGGCTCTCAATATTACTAAGGGAATTCTTGTAAGCTCTGCTGTAATAGCGGCAATTCCGACAGTTCCGGTACTGTTAGCCTTAACTCCTATACCAGGTGTTGTTATTGATGTGATACAAGGGAAAACGGGTGTAGCAAAGAGACGAGAGAAATATAAACATTATTATGTTCAATATAAACAGCTGCTTACACAAATACAAGAAAAAGGTGCAACAACAGAGGCTCCGGGGTCAGAACTTATTCAGAACATATTTCATCAGGCGCTAGAAATACAAAAACAAGAAGGATTTAGTCCGCCTCTGGAAAGATACCTAAGACATTATGGATTGAATGGATATGAAATTAGTTCGTACCGATAGGAACTTCGTGTTCAACATCAGCTAGACTCCGCGACTGACTGACAACACGGGTAAAAAAAAGCTCCTTATATAGGCTAGTTTGATGGTGATGACTCACACGGAATTTCCCGTACATGTATAAACATGCTCAGCAGGGAATTTCCCGCTTAGTTCAGGACAATGCACTGCTGCGCGTGGAGTTCATATATAGGTCAGGGTCACACTTTAGTTACATGGATGGTTAATTTTTCCTTCGCTTCATGTAGATAAATGAATAAATGGGGTGTAAAATTCTTACTTAATCCCAGTTGACCACGTTTACTTTACTACTTAAGTTTCTTTACAATAATAGTGCTCTCTGTTACAAGTCAAACTACAAATGACAGTAAACATTACAGCCACTGTCCTTTTCAATTTTAAGGAGGTACGCTACCATTCCAAAAAATGTTGGGACATTCTTGAAGTTGACTTTTCTGAAATAATCTTTATGTGTACATTGCAAAGATATGAAAAAATATGGGGTACCCATGCAAATTTTTTGAAAAAACACATGCCAAAATTGACAGAAAACCACTAAATCTCCCATTTTGCGAAATTTGCACTTACCAGCAGAATCTTTATTTTATCGCAAACGATTAACAGATCCCAGTGTGCATACCACATTTTTGCATCGCCAGGACAGCTGAATTAGGACAATCAACTAAAATTTGTGATGTCTTGTCTTAAAAATTAAATATTAGACCCTAAAGTTGTCTTTTAACTGTAAAATTAGACTTTTTTAAAAATATAAACTTCATATAAATGCACAAAATAATTTTCAAAATGTTAAAAAGTACAGCAATATCTATCAAACAGACAGTGTTCTTTGATTTAGAAGCAAAAAAAGTTTGGGGTCACCACGCAAATTTTCTTACTAAACAGCAAAAAGTGACGAAAAAAGGTGAATTTTGTTAGACCTGAGATTTGACCCTCTAGCTTACTGATATTATGTCAGAGCTACAATTGTTAATTATTCTCTACTGATCTTTCAAAATAAAAATAACTGTCGATTTTTCAGCGCAAAACATAATTTGGGTTCTTTTGATTCATAAAAACTTCTAAAAGAAATATTATAAGGTCACCAGCATGATTTTTTGTCATTTTGTCCTGTTATTCACGCTCACCAGGTTAGGTAGTCTAAAAGGAACATGTTCATCTTCTGGACAAAAGAGGGCGCTCTCCTATATAGAATGGTAGCGTACTACCTTAAATAGCCATCTGTACTTCAGGTAGTTGATAAAATTATTATTGTGATATTTGATCTCTACTATTTTGACATGTGATCTCTTATTCATCAAACTGACACACTGCATAAAAGTGAATATTTGTAAAGGTTAAAAGTATTCTTTGAAAGGTCAAAGGTCAAATGAGAAATAATATGTCTATTAAGATATTATTGATATAGACTGTGACACGCCAGGGGAGAGTCACTGTGATTTTGTCTATGAAAATTAGGGAACGTCACAATTTTCTTGCAAACACTTCAAGTGTCACTATTTTTCACGTAACGTCAGTTTGAAAACACTGGCCATCTCATCCAATACTTTCTGATGCTTTGAATCATCTACATGCAATGCTACAGTTGCACAGCAAGGTTAAAGACACTGCTGCAAGTGTTGAACTCCTCAAACATGGAAGGGGCACGGTGCTCCAATCGTTACTTATCTGGTCATCAACTCTTCTGTTGATAGAGCCAATGTAGCATATTATCGGAAACTTCAACGCTAATGGGCAGTCGATCCTCTCTTTCCCATTTTGAGAGTAACGAGTTCAGAAGTGGTGTGGAAAAATTTATAATACTATTGCTGGAAAACAAGGAATGAAATAAACTTAAGTTGGGAATTTTCTGAAGAATGTTCGGGGTCGCTCGCGATCACCATACCGACAGGTAAGCGACGGACATTGAAGCAATAAAAAACGAAATACTATGGCTATGAAAAGGTCGACCACATGGCTAGGGAATGCCCAGAGTAAATAGAATAAGGATATGAATTGAGGCAATGCGATCTATTGGTATTGCATATTTACAACAACAAAGGTTTTGTAAAATTTAGTTGTAACAAATCAAAATGGAAAACAAGTGGAAATATAAACTATCTTGAAATGTGTAAATGTGGTAAAATTAAAAAAAGTGTACTGTAAATTTTGTATGTGTCATGAATTGTGATTAAAGTGTTTGTGCGAAGAGCCACACTGAATGGTTAGGTAACCGTAAGATGAAAACCCTCCAGCCCGCTAGCTGATAGTTAATAAGCCAACCAATTGGCTATCGCCCTGGTACTTTGAACTGAATGGGCGGCGCCCTGAGTACCCCTGCCATTTTCTGCCTTTCGCATGGTCCTGTCCGCCCTGTGAAATTGCTGGATGGGTGTGAAAATGTCATAATTTTGTCACCTCGACAGATTTTCAGGGAGTATGAACATCCTGTGGAAATTGACAGACGACTAAAAGGAAGCTATAGCTGGATATCGCTTTGGGCACCCCCGGACAGGAGGCAACCTTGTGTAAAACTTGAATAATCTTATAGCATCGTTGAGGGTGCCTGTTGACCTTCACCGTTCCAACTGCCCTTTGAATTCAAGATTTCAGTTTGATTATTGGAAGTGAATTGCACAATCGCATCAATATATGGGACGAAATTTCTAATACCACTGACAATAGACAAATCCTCTGCTGGTTATCTCATGTTGTACAGATTCTCAGATTACTTTCAACATTTCAAAGAAACTTGTAAGGGAAGGGAGTTCAACCCCTTTTCCAAAGACATCAGGTATTATTTCTTCAAAGAATTTAGGAGTTGGAGGTATGGAGAGTAAAATTTAGGGACTGGTCAGTTTTCTTCGGCCTGGGAGGTGGATAATTTTTTGCTGACATCAAAAAGTGGCTGACTCCCTATTCCAACTTTCAGAAACAGGCTGACCCCCCTATTCCAATTTTCAAAAGCAGGTAACCCCCCCTGCGCGCGACAAAGTGACGTACACCAGCACAGATAAGAAATCCATATTACCGCTGTTGTACGTCATCAACCGGAACTTTTTTCCTGCAATGGTACCTTTCGTACATGCACGTTGCCACACAGACCGATTTGTCGTGATCGATGCCGTGCTCTCATGGCATTTTGACAAAAAGGTGACCCGATAAATCAAGATATGGAAATATAGAAGGCATGTCCAACGACATTTCGAGTCGCTAAAGCTTTAGCTATTCCCAAGAATCGAATGAGGATACCGTCGATCGTTATAATGGCTCAGTAACGTCACGGCTCCAGTCGTAAGGCTCAAAGTGGACGTCGTCGTACCTGGCGATCGCCAAGCGACGTCGTACCTGGCGATCGAGGTTGGCGATAACCCGAAATATACATCTCAACGAAAGTTCAACTTAATAAATGAGTACCGTATAATCTTCGGGAAAGCGACATAGAAGGCACAAGCATAAACTTCATTTTAGTACAACGATAAATTTCCTTCATCACACAAATTATTCCGTCGTTTCTCGATCGGAATCAAACCTGCAGCGTAAGGATAGTGAAAACATAAGCTGTCGACCTACAGTGCAGCGCCGTAGAATCCGATTTCGATGTTGATTAGTTTCATAAATATAATTGTAAATATTCTAAATAACTCAAAATACTATGGTTATCCGTCGCTAGCGCGGTGAAAGTCATGTCCGCCGATGGTAGACTTGCCTTGGCATCGGTCCAGCGCGAGACAATGATTGACATGCGCACGTGACCGACTCCGTATGTCTGATTGGTGAAGATATCATTTCATGTATCAAATTTCAGCTTAATCGGATTTATGAATGAAAGTATCTCCTGGGTGACGGGCCGCTTTACTCATTAAATTAAAGTAATCCGCGTAAGTAAAACACAAAATCGCGATAAAAACCATGCAATTTGTTACGATAATTTTGATCCATCCACATCAAAGAAAAATAAGGCGACTATTCATGTGATAAATATATAATCCCATGGACTTTTCTCTGTTTGACGTCATCGTATACTCGTGTTTTTCGCGGAGCCGTACAATTTCTCGCCTTCGGCTCGAAAAAGTTGTACAGGCTCCGCGAAAAACACTCGTCTAGATGACGTCAAACAGAGAAAATACCATGGGATTATATATATATATATATATATATATATATATATATATATATATATATATATATATATATATATATATATATATATATATATATATATATATATATATATATATATATATATTATTTTATAATTAAGCATTCAGTCATTCTGTGTTTAATGAAATATGAAATTGTTATCATGCCAGTTGTAAGATAGGAACTTAAAAGTGTCAATTCTAAAGTTTGAATACAGTATTTTGAATGAGCTGTTAATGTACTCCACTCTTTTATGCATAAGCAAAGTCCAGAACTGTTGTAAGAAAAATGAGATTGTGAAATATGAGTGCATGTTGCTTTCTAACACTGAATTCTCATAGAGGAAACAGAAAAATATCAGGAACTTGTCATGCTTTTCATATGAACTGCAGATTTCATAATGATTGGTACACTTTTAAAAACATACTTTCAATTTACAGACATCTAGATATATCTGACATATATCTCTCTTATATTAATTTACTGAGCCTCAAGGACGCGCCAAAAAATATTAGACATCCAGATATCCCTGATATATATACATATCTGATATACGAAATTCATGCAGTTAAAGGGCATGCTGAAAAATGTTGTTTGATATTTTAAAATTTCTTTTAATTCTTTCTAAAATTTTAAATACGTCTGATATGTTGAAGTTTTGCATTAGGACGGGGCTCTGGAAAATATGTCTTATCATTATCAAAGTTGTACGCCCGAAGGGCGCGCCGAAAATGCAACTGAATGATGAAATTTGGGGTATTTTTAGCAAATATGAGCCATGTCGAAATTAAAAACACACTGACCCCCATTTGGCATTTCAAAAACATGGTGACCCCCCATCACCAAAGTCAAAAACAGGGTGACCCCCCATAATTCCGCCCCCCAGGCCGAAGAAACTGACCAGTACCTTACTGAAAGAAAAGGAAGACTTCCTGATCTACAAACAGAGGGAAGAAAAAGATAGCTCACATCCCCATAAATAGGCTATAAACTTATTATTGAGTGAAATTATGAGGCTTAAAATGTTACAAAAATTACATACTTGTATATTTTACATGGATATCATCACATCCAACTGGCACAGAAATTAAAGATATGCATGGTTATAGAAGACAACACTCTCCTGTACATAAGACGATCTCATCGATTTCTGAAAATGACATTGATTCGCTGAATACAAGACAATCTGACTGGCCTACACACAATTCACAAGGTGTGATACTGTAGATAGTGAAATCATAATTATTATAATTATCCCATGTTCTGTCATTTCAGTATGCCATATCAGTGATGAACAAAATGTGTCTAAATGATAGTTTTATTAAGAGACTGAAATGGATACAGTTACGGTTGAAGCTCTTCGTTTTTGAATGAAATGATCTATTTCTTATTTATAGAATTTGCCTTTTCTTTGGAGAGTAGTATATTTCAGCCTGTTTGGATTTTTGGGATTCTCGATCGCATTGTTTGAATTTAAAATCATAAATGGTGAGACTATATGTTGGACTGGTATCCGAGGAGCATTTGAAATATAAATATGCAATTTTGATTGTGTGTTGAATATAAAATACATTCTTCGGGAGCAGTGTCGCAAGTACAAAGATAAATTGTAAATCAGTTGGTCTTCTGCCAATAGAGTAGAAATGCTGATAGCTTCTACTTTTACTTTTTATCGGCAGTTTCATCTGATCGGTGGGTAAGAGGAAGCCAAGCTGGACAAGATTATCCAACACAGCACAAATCTGCAACACAAAGGCTTCCATCCAATTATCAAGGTCAGAACTATTCATCTAATACACAACAGCCAAACTTGCCAACACAAAGTACACAAGGTAAAGTGGATAAAATCATGATGCTCAGATACGATGTCCCTGCAAATTCACCGAACTAATAACAGCATCAACTGATATGTTGTACAAATGCAAATTTCACTAAGGACAGTACTTGTCGAGGCTGTTACAGTAACTACTACTTTTCATAATACAGTTAGTCTTTGTTTGCGTATTGATGGGCATTCAAGATGTACCCAGAAAGGAATTAAGGGCCTATGTAAACTCTACAATAAGTTACTCAACTGAAGGATTTTCTTAACAAGTCCTATAACACATGTGAATTGTGTAATTTAATAAAGTTATAGACTAGATTAATCACATCCCAAAATATCTTATGACTTGCCTCATGTGTGTGTAGTCTTATGAATATCATTATCATTATGGATGGTTTTTAACTAATAGACTTTAGTGTGAGAAATTGAAGCAACGTACTTTGGCAAACTGTCACTCAGATGGTGTGATGAACGCGAAACTAATGCGTTCGCCCGAGAAATGGCTAGTGACTAAAAAGCTTGTCTACATTGTTCCATTACCGTACAAGCAGAAAGTCATGAAGTGCAGTACGCCATTGCAAACTAACAAAAGATGCTAACTTTCTTGTAAATCTCTGATAGATGTCCCACTTGATTTAACGATGAAAGTAGTTGAAACTGGACAAAGGTATCAAAGCCAGCACTATCCTTCAAGCCAGACGATGTCATCGATTTCTGAAAGTAACATTGATTCACCTTATACAAGTCAGTCCAACTTGTCACCACAAATTGCACAAGGTAGGGTACGGCACTGTAGGTAGCGTAAATCACAATTATCACAATTATCCTATGTTCTGTCATTTCAGTTTGCATATCAATGATGAACAAAATGTGTCTAAGTGATAGTTTTATTAAGAGACTGAAAATGGGTACAGTTACGGTTGTAGATCTTATTCTTTGAATGAAATATAAGATTCTTATTACCGACATTCGAGAAATATTATATAATTTGCGTTTTCTATTCTTTGGAGAAAATATATTTCAGTCTGTTTGGATTTTTGGGATTCTTGATCGCATTGTTTGAATCTAAAATCATAAACGTTGAGACTATATGTTCAAACGGTATTCCAGGAGCATTTGAAATATAAATGTACAATTTTGACTGTATGTTGAATATAAACTACATGTAAGCTTACATTCTTTCGGGAGCAGTGTAGAAAGTACAAAGATAAATTGTAAATCCGTTGGTCCTCCGCCAATAGCGTAGAAACGCTGGAAGCTTTTTCTACTTTTACTTTTTATCAGAAGTTTCATCTGATCTATGGCTGTTACAGTAACTACTACTCTTTGATAATACAGTACGTCTTTGTTTGAGAATTGATGGGCATTCAAGATTTACCCAGAAGGAATTAAGGGCCTATGTAAACTCTACAATAAGTTCCTCAACTGAAGGATTCTCTTAACAAGTCCTATAACACATGTGAATTATGTAATTGTCTTATGACTTGCCTCATGTGTGTGCGAGCTTATGGGTATCATTATAATTATAGATTGCTTTTAACTAATAAACTTAAGCGAAATTGAAGCAACATACCCGGTACTTTGGCAAACTGTCACGCAGATGGTCTGATGAACGCGAAACTAATGCATTTTGCCTTAGCAATGGCCAGTTGCTATAGAGCTAGTCTACATTGTTCCGTACAAGCAGAAAGTCATGAAGTGCAGTACGCCATTGCAAACTAACAAACGATGCTAATTTTCTTGTTAATCTCTGATAGATGTCCCACTTGATTTAACGATGAAAGTAGTTGAAACTTCACAAAATTATCAAAAACAACACTATCCTTCAAGCCAGGCGGTTCAATGCACAACTTCTGCAAGTCGGAGTGATGCCTTCGATACTGAGCAGCCTAACATACCGGAATACGCTACAGTGGGTAAGAAAATGCAAGTAATACTTCAAGTATCTTTACTTATATTGTCACTCCGTTAGCGTTTTAATGGCATTCAAACGAATGAATGAATGAATGAATGAATGAATGGCAAGTGAATTGATGCACGTGATAGTAATAACAGATTACATCGATTCCGGCCATTTAGAGTATTAGAACTATACAGTGAGTTACTTGGATATTAGAAAAAATAAAATACATATGTGATGCAGTTCATGACCCATATGCTAATCCCTATTTGCTGTAAGGTCTCTTGTTTATTGAATACCATGTATGAAAAATCGGGACCTCTGCCTATGCCTAAAAATTAGACTTGCCAATGATAAAATGTTAACTTATAATGCCAATAGAATTATGTGAGCGGTGTTGTTTTATCGACAATGATTTGTCGTTTCGATATCGAAATAATACCATCGTGCGCTCACTTTTTCTCCGTGATGGTGTTCACCTATCATACTCCGGTGTTGATGTTCTATTACACAATGGTAACCTAACTTCACTCTTCATGACTCGTCGAAAGCCCACGAATCGCAACTCGCCGCAATTCTACCATGCATCGAAACGCCAATATAGAACAAATAGTGCTAATCCAGGAATGTCTGATAGAAGAGGTTGGTTCCGTGACAAGAACCAATTTAACAATTATGGAATGAGACAAGAATCTCGACCGTATCCTCGATATGCACAACGATCGAGAGATAACTATCGCCCGCGTACCCATGTATACAATAACAACGACCGGCAAATATCGGACAATACGAGACCACATATTATTAGATGTTATTTGTGTGGCGAAGAGGGTCATATCCAACGAGTTTGTCGGCACGGAGTTGCTATCCGATGTTGGAACTGCGGACAATCCGGTCATAAGCAGAAATCGTGTACCTCGCATCGCGACTAGATCGTTGGCAAGGAAGATCATGCCGGTTCAAGACAAAGGATCATTCGTCAAAAACGCAATGCCCTGACGATCTGTTCATGGAACATTCAACATATCACGAACAAAATTGAACAACTCAGACATTTGCTGAATTTCAATCATAATTTAGAGTTTTTTTCTATTGATATCTTGTGTCTGGTTGAAACCTTTTTAAATGATAATTTTTCCAATTCTGAGTTCAGTATTGATGATTTTAATTTGGAACGAAAAGACAGATCGCACAGATCAGGTGGAGGCATTGCCTCATACATCAGGTCTAATCTGTCTTACACAAGACGTAATGACCTTGAATGCGATAACCTTGAAATAATGTGGATAGAAATTAAGCCTTTCAAGTGTAGATCTTTTCTTTTGGCTGCAGTTTACCGGCCACCTGACACTACTCATACTGTAGATCTTGCTATAATAAGTAATTTTGAGCAGGCTTTTCTTGAGGGGAAGGAAATGGTAGTGTGTGGCGACTTTAATGTCGATCTTCTTTCTAATCAAGGTATTAAACATTTACTTTACCAGTCATGTCTTCTGTTTAACATGGATCAACTTGTTGACGGGATTACCCGCCCTGCTTCAGAGTCGTGTCTTGATCACATTTATGTTTCAAATCGTGAACATTTTTATAACACTAGTATTTGTAAGATTGGTCTATCGGATCATTTTCCAGTCCTTACCAGCCGTAAATTGAATGTTGGACTTAGAAAGTCTGGTTCTCGTATCTCTGTAAAGTACAGATCTTTTAAATATTTTTCTGAGGATAAGTTTATCAGATATTTGCATAATGCCCCTTGGTAATTACTGGATAATATTAATGACGTCAATCTTGCTTTCGATGTTTGGATCTCAATTTTTAACAATATTTGTGACTCACACTGTCCTGTTATAAATAGACGTGTTAAACGTTTCAGACAACCTAAGTGGTTAAATAATGAAATTTTAAACGCTATGAAAAGGCGTGACCTTTGTCTCAAGCGTGCTAGATTAGGTTCAACTGACAATCTTTGGAGTGAATATAGAAGCAATCGCAACAAAGTTGTACATCTTATTATGCGATCGAAACTGCATTACTTCAGGAGTATTATTGTTGAAAACTCAAATGCTGCTACGCTTTGGCGTGTCTATAACAATTTGACGAATTCAAATAATTATAAGAACCCTACTTTCACATCAGAACATGTCCGTTATGATAACAATTCTGAGATTGCAAATGCGTTTAATAGTCATTTTGTTGGCCTAACTCAGAATACAGACAATCTCAATGATTCTGTGAATCTTGAAAGATTACAAAACTTTGTTCATGGTGTATTGGTTGATTTACCCACTTTTAAGATTCCTCCTATTACGTACGACTTTGTTTATTTGTCATTGTCACAAGCGAAATCTACAGGTATTGATAATGTCAATCACAAGCTTTTAAAGATTGGTGCTTCAGTAATTTCAAATAGTCTCACTCACATGTTCAATATGAGTCTACAGCATTGTACTTTTCCAAATGTTTTTAAGTGTGCAAGGGTTGTTCCCCTTTATAAAGGCACAGGCGATATTTGTGACATGTTAAACTATCGTCCTATTTCTATCTTGCCTGCCCTTTCAAAAATACTGGAAAGACATGTCCACAATGCATTGTTTGGGTACTTTTCTACTGCTAATTTGCTTTTTGACACGCAATCTGGTTTCAGAAAGAACTACTCCTGTCAAACGGCATTAATCCGTTTAACTGATGAAATTTGAAAAATATTGATCATGGGTTTCTTAATGGCGTGATTCTACTTGACTTGTCCAAGGCCTTTGACCTTATTGATCATGACCTTTCATTGAAAAAGCTATCTTTGTACGGATTGTCTGAATGTACTGTTAACTGGTTTAACTCTTATCTGGCAAATCGCCAGCAAGTTGTTGACTACATGGGTAGTATTTCTGTTAGACATGATGTTACAGTTGGCGTTCCACAAGGCTCAATTTTAGGCCCTCTTTTATTCATGATCTTTATGAACGACATGTCTTTATTCGTTGATTCTTCTACTTTACATATGTATGCAGATGACCAAACAATGTTAGCAAAGGGTAAATGCATTACTGATGTTAACGATGCAATACGAAAAGATATCACTCCTATTTCAAATTGGATTACTACGAATCATATGCGAATTAATGCCAGGAAATCGAAATGCCTTCTGATTACAACCCATTCTAAGCGCAGTCGTCTGAATGAAACTCACAGTTCATTATCTGTACAGGTTGCTGACACTTTTATTCCTCAAGTACAATGTGGTGGAATTTTAGGGGTAACACTTGATGAAACGTTATCATGGAACGTCCATATAGGTAATTTATGCAAAAAACTTAGTCAACGAATTGGTTTACTGCGCAGATTACGTCGATATATCCCTTTTGATAGTCGTATTATCTTATATCATGGTCTCATACAGAGTACTTTAGATTATTGTTGTGTTGTTTGGGTAATGCAACGGCAACTAATCTTGACAAAGTTTATACTCTTCAAAAACGGGCGTTACGCACACTTTTTGAGTTGTCAATTGATTTTCCCTCAGATGCTTTATTTTCTACATTCAATGTTATGTCGATTAGACAGAGAATTTTTTATTTCATGGCACTTTTAAGTTTCAAATGTATGAATGGTTATGCTCCACAATATTTATCTAATTTATTTACTCCACAAAGTAATGTTCATGATTATTTTACACGCTCTACTGCACGTGAGAATTGTCATGTACCAAGATGTGTTTTAGGCACTGGACAACGTAGTTTTCATTTCCGTGCCACGAAAGTTTGGAATTCATTACCGAGTGAAGTGAAAAATTTGACTAGTCTGTACACATTCAAATGTAAACTGAAAGAATATGTTAAAAGAAATGTTCCCCCTTTAGTATACTTTTGCTTTCTTGTATTGACAGATGTATTTTTTTCCTTTAATTTTTCGAAAATTGTATGAGCCCCGATGAAAATTACTATTTCAGTAACTCGGCCGCTCAGTAAAAGTGTAAATAAATAAATAAATAAATAAACAAATCTGAATAGCATAGTTAGAACATAACGTTATTTTATTACGTTTTGACTACCATTTCCCTCAGCCTGCGGCCTTTTGAAACACACACATTTTCGGCGACTGTGCGGCCTGCGAGGAAACAAACGCATGTCGTCACTTTCATGACAGTCTACATTAGTGAACTGAAATATCCTTCTTTTAATCAATCGAGGGGCATCAGATAGGGTTAATTAAAATGGGGGGAAAATGTGCGGAGTGGAAATTTGTGCCAGATTACAGCCCATCGCTTTGATGAAAATGTTCAGTCAACCTGAGAGTAAAGCAAAGGTGAAATGCATGATCGCTTCGGAAATTAAACTAATACATTATCTATATACTTTGTATAATTTGAGTAAATGGCCCGTCCTCTTTGAACAAAAAATTTTTCTCCGTAAATTATTAGAAAAAAACGTATTGGTTTTTTCTTACCTAACCTTTTTCAGTGAAATGTAACTGCAAATGTCCCTTTCAACAGTGATCTATTGTCAAACATAATAAAGATGACCGATGTTGACTCGTATGTCTCGATACACTTACATTCCTTTGAACCATTACACTTAATTTCTCACTGTGATATCCCCTTCTCATCAAAGAGGAATTCAAGATAGGCAAGAGTATTACAGACAACCTCCTTTAACCCAAACGACTCCATCATTCCGTGAGAGACAGAGTGTACGTACTACACCACAAACTAATTTGCTGCCACAGCCAACATATGGTAAGATATTCGCAGCGGGGCTGGGGTGGGTAACTAACAATTATCAGAACGACTGTGTAATATTTAGTTCAAGCTTTCAAAACAAATGTCTCACTTAACACAATTGGAACTACTTTGGGATAATTGGACAGTGAAATAATGCCGATATAATCTACAAATATAATCTCATCTGCTTTTCTTTTTACATTACACACTTGTTTTTATGAGTAATTTGTATTATTGCAACATTCAACTATCTGGCACCTAACACTTTTGAGAAATTTTAAAAAATATGATAATCCAACTATCCTAAATTAGTTCCAATCGTGTTCACCTAATCTTTGACAGTTTCTACAAATATTACGTACTTGAGCTCTGTGTGTTACCTACGCCCGTCACAGTGTGAAGCTTAACACTCAATCTCTTATTCGTCATTGTACGGTAAAAGGTATAGTGGTGGTTACACCGCACCTGAGGATGATATCTTTGCACTGACTGCACGAATGTTTGAAGAAATAACACTGAGATTACCCACTTCTTCCTCGTTCAGCTTTTTAGTTGTTCATTTACATAAAATTATTAGGGAATATGACAATAAATCGCTGGTTAAAAGTTATGACTCTTTCCCATCTTGCACGGACACCTAGCTTTTGGCCAATTTATCTCAGATGGTACCATCTATCAATCAGATTAGCATAATCATGCATAAACGTTTGAACGCATGAACTGTTTGCAGCATATTTCCACTGTCTACCATATGAAGTCCATAACAAAGAGGGCCGTGGCCTTCTACCTGTTTGGCTAAATACAAATGAACGTGGTCAGGTATGAAGTATGAGTATACACTGGCCTCATTTTTAGCTCCCATGGCCATATGTATATATGGCAATGGAAGCTATTCTTATAGGCTAGGGAACTGTCTGTATGTCTGTATGTCTGTATGTCTGTCCGTCAACATCAAAAACTCCAAAACCGCTGCACATTTCAGCTTGATATTTGGTGTGTACATGATTATTGGCTGTAGATGAGATTTTGTTCAAATGAAGTTGTCATTGCCAAAAATATGCAAATTAAGTGAAAAAATGTAAAAACAGTCAAAATTGAAAAACTCAATAACCACTGAGCAGATTACATGAAAAATTAGCATGTAAGAACTTTGGGCTGACCTGAAATGATTGTGCACATCTTGGGTCAGTATCTTGGACTTGCTATTTTTCATGAATTTTTTGTAATTTTCTCCCATTTTTGGTCAAAAAATCTTCTCTGAAACCACAAGTCCGATTGATTTGAAACTTGGTATGGAAGTGCATAGGAGTGACCTTTCCCAAATTTGGGCAAATCGTGGTGAAATTTGCATATTTTTAGTTTACACGTCCATAGACTCCAATGTATAAGGCAGATCTCCATAGACTCCCATGTATAAGGCCACGAAAAATAAAAATTTAGTTTCTCATCGTATTCATATTGCAAAAAGGATGCAGTGACACAATTTTTAGTCCCCACGGATGAAGTCCAGTGGGCTTATAGATTGGGTCATGTCCGTCTGTTCGTCCATCTGTTAGTCCATCCGTTCACGCAGATATCCTGGATATTTTGACAAAATGTCATGTGACCTCGATGACCTTTGACCTCAGATATACGTATTTGTCCGTAAGTCAGTAACCACAAGTGCTACCACCCTTCATATATGGTATGATGGGACACCTTATGACGCCACATATTGTACCTCATTAATTATGTGCATATCTAATTTTGAGCGAGCCAATAGAGCTAGAGGTCCGATTTTTGGTATATAGGGATAACTTAGCAATGCAATTTTTTTTTGACAAAATGTCACGTGACCTCGTTGACCTTTGACCTCAAATATACATATTTGTCCATAACTCAGTAACCACAAGTGCTACACCCTTCATATTTGGTATGATTGGACACCTTTTGACACCACATACTGTACCTCATTAATTATGCACATATCTCATTCTGAGCAAGCCAATAGAGCTAGAGGTCTGATTTTGGTATATAGGGATAACTATAGGAGAGAAATTTTTGACCAATGTCATGTGACCTCGATGACCTTTTACCTAAAATATATGTTTATGTCAATAAATAAGTAACCACAAGTGCTATGTCCTTTGTATTTAGTAGGATGGGAGACCTTATGACAACACATGCTTTACCTCATTAATTATGCACATATCTTACACACATCTAATTCTGGGCAAGCGAATAGAGCTAGAGGTCTGATTTTTTGGCATATAGGGATTAATTAGCAATATAATTTTTTTTTCAAAATGTCATGTGACCTCGATGACCTTTGACCTTGATTATACATATATATGCATATCTCAGTAACCACAAGTTCTATACCCTCCAATTCTGATAGGATATTAGACCTTAAGAGTCACATCTTGTACCTCATTATTATGCGCATATGTATTTCTTGGCTGGCCAATACTGCTAGAGGTCTGATCTTTTTTCCCGATTTAGAACCATAACTTAGACATGCCTCATGTGTTTCAAATTGGGAACAACGACATAGACCTATGTGCCCATAGATCTCAACATATACACTCCAGTGATACTTCTTAATGACCATATTTCCCTGCCCCATCAAGACTAATACTCCTATTACAAGTGGGGACTATGTCATTGTCAATGACTTGTTGAGTTAATGGTTGTATCACAGTATTCGATATTTCTAATTCTGTATTTTTTCCATTTTATATTCTGAATAAATACATTAAACATATTTCACTGTCTCCAGTACATTACATTTAAGTATTTTCACTTCATGCACTTTATCCCTTTCACACATGTTCAAATATCTGACCAGAGAACAAACACTAAATAGTCCAGGATGGGAGCTACAGTGTCATTGACGCTATTTTTATTATTTCCAAATTTGTTCCTGATTAAAGCTTTACGGTAACTTAAATTTTTACAGGGATTTCCTCAAATCCCATGATGACAAGTGGCAATGGAGATGCACGAGATGACATACAACAAACACAACGTCCATTATTCAATGAAGGCCGGAATGATTCATTCAATTAAACCGTTTTTAAATTATCGCAAGGCATTACAAATGGTAAGATAATGTATACAGTAGTATAGTGGTATTCGGAGATACAGTAAGGCCAACGGCGGTCGTTCTAGCCAATGGCTGGTCAACTTATTCGACAACGAAAATAAATGTATCCGAAAATCACTATCAAGTTGCGTTCCACCATAACTTTTCGGTACTAGATTTCAATGAGAGAAAAAATGAGCTTTTACATTCAATGCCCTGTTACAAATACTCGTCGAAAAGCTGCAAAATGAACATATTAAGTAATTGTCTATTGTGTGCGTTGTTTGATCTTGCAAACATTCTCTCAGAAAATTACGAGTTAGGATCATGGATGGGTACTACAATCGATTTTAATATTTACAGTTCACTACGTCGTCGTCGAGATATTCATAAACAATACTATTAAAGTCACCAATAGTCTTAACGGCTAGGACTATTGGTGACTTTAGTCTAGCGCACATGAGTGAAAAATTCCAGAAAATACGTCGTTTTTACCTGAAAATTACTAGAAGCTGATCAAAATATTTAAAATTGCATTCATGAAATAGTAAATTTTGCTTAGGCAATGATATAACTTGAAAGTCCCCGTTCGGAGCTCCATACAGTGCAATTTTTACGTATCTTCAAGTGCTTTTGTTGTGTTTCTAAACGTGTTTTGTCAAACCTTGAAGATCATGTTGATATTCTAAGTATTCACCTTGTCGACTAATCCTTTGCGGCTGCAATTTCGAATATTCTTGTCAATGACCAAAAAATGTATTTCCCGAAGTCAAAAATCTATTCAATAAATCAACAATAATATAGAATATTATAAATAATTCGTTGTAATCGCACAGCTTATACTTCGTTTTCCGACATGCGTTTTGGAAGACCAATAAAATGAAACCGACATATACAAGTGAATATTATTGCAGGGTTAATGGCTATTGTCCCTGAAACGGTCCGCAAATTGATAATTTAGTTTGTGTTACTGTAAATTAAATTTACAATACTTACCTGGCTGCAAAGTAAGTTATGAGGAATTTCCTTTTAAATCATTCAAATAATATTGTGTAATCCTGGATCATTCCATTTGGTTGGTGTCCGTAGCGATAGTAAAATCTCCACACAGAGACTGTACTGCGGCGTGGATAATTCTTACCACGTTAGAGAGTCTCTGAGTCGTTGAGTCCTCCCAGCTTGATTATGATAATCCACGCCTCACTACAATCTCTGTGCGGAGATTGGTGAGACAGAGTTGTATGTAGCTTGAGAGAGGGTATACGTAGCATTGCTTTACATGACGCACAGTGAACAATGTCTTTTTAGCTACTTTACCACGGAATCTATTGTTCATTCCTTGTCAAGGCAAGTGACTACCCATGGTCACCAGGACCACTGCTTAGTGATGGTACAAGGTGTCTTGATTAGGTAAACGAACCCTGCCAGCATGCTACACTAGTCAAGCCAAAAGAGACAAAATAAGTGTAACTCGGCAAAGTTACCAAGTTGTGGTTATTAAAACCAGGAATAGTGTCAATCATCAGTTGAGGAAAAGAGTGTCATATTTCGACACAACATCTATGAATCTCCATTTAAATTTCTGATATGATTTCATTAATCTACTTTCTAAGAATCCTTAATACCGCATCAGTTTAATGAACTGTTTCATTCCGAGCTTGAAGTCTTCATATGAAATACAAGCTCTACCGCATAAGGGTTGTATAATGTATACATCGAGATATGTACATTACGTAAATATGTAGTTTTAATCTATGTGTTCAGGTAATTGAAGCCTGACTTTAAAAATAATTTTAGGCGTGCATTAATTTGACCACTTTCTCATGTAGTAAAATGACAATAAAACAGCTGGTGTTAGGTCATGACCTCTTGAATTGGAGTTGTTAGACCGTCCGACTGACACTGCCCAATCACTAAAATCTAATTTATCTGCGCCATTGTCTTACTTTTACCAATAAAGGCAATACACTTGAAAAGAAACAACCCAGATATCGTGTTCACTGCCTAAATTTGCCTGTTGGTGGCTATATGCAAATAGTGCGGTAAGGTATATAAACATTTAAACCCTAATGTAATTGAAGTAATTCATCTTATGTTTTTCTTTACTTATCTTTGACAGGGATGTCATCTGATCCCATTCGAAGTGGCAATGAAGACACACAACACAATGTACAACATAACCCTGAACAAATACCGATTCAATTACGTGAAAGTAAGAGTGATCCATTCCGTGACATGCTTTTTGAATTATCGCAACACATTACAGATGGTAAGATATTGTACGCACTTGAGATACTCAGAAACACGGTTATGCTGGTCACTGGCTGGTCGATTAACTAGATACCAAAAGTGAATATGTGCAAAAAACCACACAGTTACCAAGTAGAACACCTTCTTCAATAGAGACTGTGTCGATTGACTTTCGACTGTAAACGGACGTTGAAAATCAGGAAAAGAGTTGTAGGCTCACAGCTAAATGTCTGCCAGCTTTAATGTTCTTTGCATTTTCCAGTATTTTTGTTGTGTTTGTATGGTAAACTTTCCAGTAAAAGTAAATGGAAATGGAAGGACACAGAAGGACGGTGAAGGCAAAGAAGCCGAACAAAAAACCACAATTAAGTGGTGAAACAGTGTGTTTTCTGTAAATAACCATAAGCTTATGAAGGCATTTCAGCACATGATAAGATGTCGAGAAGTATTCTATAACACCCTATTCTTTTAGTAAATATATTGTGTAAGCCATACGTACAAGCAAACTGCTATCATGACGTTTCATAATTAAATTTTGTACTGGGACTGGGAGCTTTCTGACTTGTGCATGGTCGTAGGGGCTTTTGCTCGCGTAGGTGTTGCTGTATACTAAACATAAAATAACACACTGAAGCAAATGGTAAAATTAATGATATATCAAATTAATTATTACCAAGAAAAAGGTATTACAGTATCTCTGAGTTCAATACATGAAACTTTCTGTATAAGCACACAATATTGTTCCACTCGACACACTTTTCAAAAGAAAATATCTAAACTGATAACAGGCATTTAGTGTGAGTCAACATAAAAAGACTACATAAACCTGTTGACAGAGTTCCAAGCAGATAATTCAACGATGCTCTACAGTCATGAACAAACACAACAGCACTCGTATAGGCTTCCAACTGCTGGTACTCTATGGCTTTAGTGTTCAGATACACGGAAATCTTCCTTTGAACTGACAGCAAACTGACTTCTCGGTATCAGCGACTAATATTACAGGATACAGTACTTGGACGAACGTATATACTCAGGTAATAAAGTCAACAGCAAGCGAAAGTCTGTTTCTCAACTTTTGCTAATTTGCATAATGCACATGGCTGAGTTACTCGTTTCTTTGTGTTCGGCAACTTCTCAAAACAACACAAAACAGAGAAAGTTACTCTCTTTCCAAACGTCTCACAATGTCAATGACGGCAGCATAGCGTTCGAATTGAAGGTATGTTACAAACTGCAACTGTGTTATATCAAGTTCAGTTATATTTACCAGACTAAATGACACTTCTTCATGAGTTGCAACACAGCATGAACGGGCGTCAATGGCACTATATGGAACAGATTCATCGAAGACTTCCTATGGACCATAAATTACCAAAACACTGACAAACTTGTTCCGAACTGAAGCATGAATTGCTTTAGTTACATATCTTCATGGCAGTACATCAATTTAGGCCGGATGGCTTGGATTAGAGACTGGATGTCTCACTCACTCAGAGCGTACACTGTATGGTGTCACTGCATCCGCCATCTTGTTACTACACACACTGAATGAATACACAGACTAAGTATCAAAGTACCACTGGTGGCGCTGTACATGCTATAGAATTTACATGACAAAGGATGCATTACATCATGCTCTACATTCTCCCCTGGTTTACAGAATGACGTCCCGTCATAAACATACAAAAATCATGAAAAATAAACAAACAAACAAAAACTCTGAAAGATATCTCAATTATATCACTATACACAAGTTATACTTTGGACACAATATCAATAATTGCTTTACAAATATTACTCGACTCTTCAGAAAACTGAGTTTTCATAGATGCAAGAAATTCTGCTCTGATCACCCAATCAGGTTTTACATGTGAATGTGAAAAAGTAAGACGTTCTGGTGGTTTCATGGCTCTAGATGATCTTCTCAACGTTGATTTATGGGCTTCTGATGCAACGTCCTCTAGTGGTTCATCATCCCCTGCCTTGACATCTTCAGTGTCAATGTGACTATCTTCATCTGCACGGTGAATACTACCCTTTGAAAATTATGTTGCATCTGGTATATCATTTGAAAGGTTATCAACATTCTGGACATCAGTTGTTGTAAATCTGCTGGGACAATATCAACGTTGTCAGGTTCAAAATTATCATGATGAAACACAGGCGCAACAGAGGGTACTATAACTACCTCATAATCCTCTTCTGATGAGCCGTCTGAAGTTTCATCACTATGGTAACTACAGATATCTCTTTCAACGAACTCTCTTCTCTTGCTTTTTTTTGTTTCTGAGGCACAAGCTCTCTGTCCTGCTGAAGAGTTTCAGGCCATGGCAGTGCCGAACATGGTAATAACAGGTTTCTGTGTAATGTACGTTTCCTTCCCTGTTTATTCTCTGGACAAACCACATAAACGGGTAGGTCTGGATCGCACTGTTTGACAACTCTATAAGGCTGACTTTCCCAAATATTGGCCAACTTCTGCTTTCCTCTGATCCTGACATTCTTGACTAGTACACGGTCACCTGGTCTGAGTATAGCCTCACGAGATTTCCTGTCATATCGATTCTTGTTACTTGTAGCTGCCTTCTCAGCTGCTTTCGATGCAAGTTCATAGGCATAACTGAGTCTCTTCCTCAACGATTCAGCATACTCATGGTGACCTATCTGTTCTTCATTATCAGGCTCAATACCCATGCAAACATCAATAGGTAAGCGTGGATGTCTTCCAAACATCAGATAGTAAGGTGCGTATCCTGTAGCATCATTCTTTGTACAGTTATATGCATGTACTAATGGTGGAACATATGACTTCCAATCTTGTTTCTTCTCATCTGTCAATGTACCAAGCATGATCAAAAGCGTCCTGTTAAAGCGTTCCACCTGTCCATTCCCTTGTGGGTGGTATGGTGTCGTTCTCATTTGACAATACCAACTATCTTACAAAGCTCACTTATCACTCCGGATTCAAAGTTCCGTCCTCTGTCAGAATGTAATCTTGCTGGAAATCCGTAATGGACCAGGAAATGATCAAACAATACTCTTGCAGTGGTTCTAGCGGTCTGGTTCTTGGTTGGCATGGCAACAGCATAACAAGTAAAATGATCAGTAATCATCAGGATATTGGCAATTCCTCCTTTAGACTCTTCAAGAGTTAAGTAGTCCATACAAACTAACTCCATGGGCTGAGAAGTACGCACATTTACCAATGGTGCTATCACTTGTCTTCCCGTTGATTTACGCAAAATACACTGTTTACAATTTTCAATCTTGGCATCTACATCTTGAGACATCTTTGGCCAATAAAAGCGAGTTCTCAGTAGATCTAATGTCCGTTCTTTTCCAAGATGTCCAATCTGATCATGAACTCCTTCCATAGCTCTACTTCTGAAGGCTTTGGGTAAAACCAACTGGAACGTGTTCTGGCCATCTACAGTTTTATGACAACGATGTAACACTCCATTTCGCCAACATAGACGATCCCACTCCTTCAGTAATAGCTGTACATCTGGCGATTCTGATTATCTTTCTCTTATACTTGGGCTTCTACTCCCCATTTTCAGATCACAGATTCTGCCAATTGCATCATCTTCCTCTTGATAATATTTCCATTCATCCATGGTATGACCGGCAATGGCTCTACACCTGGCCAAGGCAAAGTCTCTTCCAAAGTCTTTGGTACACCATCTGGAGTGGCACATAGTGTGTTGATAAGGACTGGTGCTGTATCTACGGCCTGTTTACAATCAATACCTTGAGTGTGATAGTGACAAACAGCTTGAATCACATCTTCTGTAGTCTTTAATTTGTCCTCAGACAGCTCACTGTCATGTGGTCTGTGTGATAAAACAGCAAGACCATTTCTCTGTCCTTGACGATACTCTGAGGTCAAATCATACATTGACGATGCAGCAAGCTATCTATCTATCCAGCTTTGCAGATGTCATTACCTATGTAGGTGGGTTGTTGTCTGTTACTACTTTAAATCTGTTACCATACATTGTCAAGTAATCATGAAACTTTTCAGTTACAGACCATTTTAATGCTAAGAATTCCAGTTTATGTGCTTGGTAGTTTCTCTCACTCTTGGAAAGGCTTCTACTAGCATATGCTATCACTCGTTTCCTTCCATCCTGCTCTTGGTAGAGGGCTGCCCCAAGCCCTGTAAAACATG
The DNA here is from genome assembly GCF_041260155.1 of Ptychodera flava. NCBI lineage: Eukaryota > Metazoa > Hemichordata > Enteropneusta > Ptychoderidae > Ptychodera > Ptychodera flava. Next base: position 3,531,764 of record NC_091944.1, on the reverse strand, counting down.
CATCAATGTGTAATTCAAAGGGTAGGCTGTAGTCTCCAAATGCCAGAGTAGGTTGAGATGTAAGCCTCTCTATCTGGATTTCACATGCAGTCTGACACTCTTCGGTCCACTTTATCAACATCTCAGATGACTCTTGGCTTTTACTGTGAAGCTTCTTTTCTATCTGTATTGGCTGACCTCCCATCAGTGCATGCAGGGGTTTACAAATCTTTGACAATCCTTCAACAAAACGCCTGTAGTAACCAGCAAATCCAACGAACGACTTTACTTCCTTGACTTTTTCGGAACTAGCCACGTCTTTAAAGTTGCAACCTTCTCAGGGTCAGTCTTTATTCCCACTTCAGAGACCACATGTCCAAGGTATTTTATTTCTTTTATGAAGAACTGACATTTTTACAACTTGACTTTCAAACCATAAGACTGTAAATGTTCTAATATGACTTCAAGTCTCTACAAGTGTCATCAAAAGTTAGCTGAAAACACTAAAATGTTATCCAAGTAGACTAGACATTGCTTAAAGTTGTAATCTACCAGGCACTTCTCCAAGACGTTGAAATGTACTGGGAGCATTTATCAACCCAAATAGCATTCTATTGCCTCAAAGAAACCAAGTAGTGTCACAAAGGCTGTCTTTGGCTTGTCTTCTTCTGCTACACAATTTGCCAGTATCCACTCTTCAGATTTATGGATGAAAACTGTGAACCACTAAGTGCATCTAAAGACTTCAATTCTAGGCAGCGCATACGAATCTTGGATATTTTTGCATTAAGTTTTCTATAATCGATGCAAACACGTGTAGAATCATCTTTTTTGTGAACTTAAAAAAAAGAGATGCATAAGGACTATGCGACTCTCATATTACATTACATCAAGCATGCTCTGTAACAACTTCTGCAGCTCATCATACTGTGAGGGCGGTATTCTACGATATCGTTCTCGAAATGGCTGATCATCAATAAGAGGTATTCTGTGCTCTACAGCTGTAGTGTAACCCAAATCATCATCATTTTCAGCAAATACCGGACACATTCTGTTTAGTAGCTGATATGCCTGTCTCTTTTGTGTTTAATGCAATGGAGAGTCACTAAGGTCAAAAACAAGTTTCTGTTCCTTTGTTGATGACTTACTACTCATGAATTGAGAGCTGGATAGAGTAGAGTTAACATCATTAACAACTGCAATAGGACCACTCACAGACTGTCGCTGACACAATGCCTCATAGCTGGAAAGTTGTCATGCCCATGTGACTGTGTACACTTAACCAAGTACATCTCCTGGTCTAACTGTAAAAGGCTTTGCTGAAATGTTGTACACTTGTACAGGAACATTGCATTTTCTATCATAACATTTCATTATCACAGCAGTAGGACTAATCATTAGACTTTCTGATAGGCCAGTTTCACTAACAGGCTCTAAGACGACAGTATACTCATCTCCTTTCGGACCAGATTTTGTCACACCATCAAGCACAGTAAATTGACCAGGTAATTCAATGCAATTCAATTCAATAGAACTTTATTTATCCCAAACACGGGCAATTAAAAAGCGTGCTCAAATACAACATCAAAAATATATAATACAAATTTACAAAATGGTAGGAGATGCAGGACTATACAAAAACAGTTTAGGAATCATTTAAAAGCCGCACAGCGGTTGGAATGAATGACAACTTGCGCCGGTTTGACCTGCAAGCCGGTATCTAAAACGCCGACCAGAGGAAGTGTGTTGAACTCTGCTGATAAAATGTGATCACTAGACAAAAGAATTGAGCGGGTTTTCCTGAGTACTTGCTGATTATGAAACGTAGAAAGACTTCTCTGGGGTATACCAATTAGTTTTGAGCTAAGTGAAACAATTCTATCAAGTGAAGTTTTGTTTTTAACAGACAGATTTTGATACCAACAAATGAATGAAAATGAGATAACGCTTTCAATGTAAGATTTATAAAAAAGAGATAAAATTTGTCTATCAACCATGAATGAACGCAGTTTCCTTAAAAAGTACAATCTTTGCTGCCCCTTCTTCAGTATAGCATCGGTGTTATGATCCCATTTCAATTTGTTGTCAAATATTGAACCAAGGTATGTATACTTCAAAACAATCTCGACTTCTTGATCGTGAACAATGGACGTCGGAGGGTTGCGTTCTTGCCTCCTAAAATCAATTATCATTTCCTTAGTTTTTCTTAACATTTAAGTTTAGATACGAATTATCACACCACTCAACAAACTCACTAAGAGCGGACCATGATGACATTCTGATCCCTGTAGAAGTGTAAGCAGAGCACTATCGTCAGCAAACTTAACAAGATGGCTACCTTCATGTGTACTTCTACAATCGTCAGTATAAAGGATGTACAACAGAGGAGACAGAACGCAACCCTGAGGAGAACCCGTATTTGTTTGAATGATACTTGACAAAATACCATTGACAAACACCCTTTGTGATCTATTTGTAGTTCCTGATAACAGCTACTAGTAAGTAATATCTTCACTGGTTCCTTTGAACTGGCTTTCACTAGACCAATACGCCCCTTTCTTCCACTAAAACGATCCCTTGCATTCAGGCGGCTGTAGGCAGTCTTCCAAGCAGTTGACATCACTGTAAGCCCAATGAACTTTGACCCACACTTCTGCCGGCAGTACTGTCTACATTCACTCATTAGGTTGGTACCTACTGTAAGTGGCACTCTACTGTTGTAGCTGTTATCAGAAACTACAAGTGTCAATACATCAAAAGAATCTTCACAACAAAAAGCTTCTGATGGAAAAGTTATCTCTAATAATATATAACCAAGGTATGGTATGTTCTGACCACCAGCACCTTCAATGGACAATAAGTCTGCCAATGGCTGAATGCAAATGTCAGACAAATGCTCTTTGTAGAACGACTCACTAATAGTGGTAACCTGAGAGCCAGTGTCGATCAAACTCTTACAAGATATACCATTTACAAAAGCAGTCTCTTCATTGGCTTCACCAACAATTCTGTCCATAACACTAGCACTACCAAGTAATATGTCTTTTGGGCTTTGAGTCCATTTATTACTTACTGGTCGCTGTGTTCCTGTTGATGGAGGACCTCTTGTAGGCTGAAAATCATGAGTCTGTTTAAACGACTTCCTAGATTTTGGACAGTTCCTTGCATAGTGTCCTTCATCACCACAATTGTAACAGGTACCACGATTTCTTGCTGATCTACGCTCACGTGGCCTTCCTCTTTCTGTAGAAGACGTACTATCTTTCTTTTCAAGGAGTGTCAAACGTGTTGTCAGACTTTCTATGGTATTGCGTAATGCTGCAATCTCTGATGCTGACTCTTGTTTCACTTGCTCAGAAACTACTGACTGCTGAGCTTTGCTGAGTAGTGTGGGCGTTATCAGCACTGTCTTGTTTACCTGTTCCTCTGCAAGTCTCACTACCTGTAGTAGTTTATCAAAAGTTTCACAACTTCTATACTCATGTCTTGCAACATTCTTTATCTGTTCATTTCTTAGTCCTCTCCAATACACAGTTCTAAGAGTCTCGTCAATAGCAGCAGCAGCTATTCCTCCACGCTCCTTGGCTTTATGAATGGCTAACTCAAGACGACAACCAAAATCAGCAACAGATTCTCCTTCCCTCTGCACACTGTTGTAAACTTGTTGTAACAGAGTTGCGCCACTCTCAACAACACCATAGATGCCTTCTAATTTAGAAAAGATTGACTGTATAGTAGCACTGGAACCCATACGCATCACAATCTCTCCTGGCTGACCTCTGAGTGACCTCTTTATAGCAGGTAACAAAACATCAGCAGTGTGTGTTCCTATCAAACATTCCACTTCATACTTCCAGGCTTCAAAACTAACATCAGACTTGTTACTTGCATTTCCAGAAAATGTAGAAATTCTTGGAGACTGTAGCAGTGCAGTAGGCAAAGTCATTTGAGGTTGTCCAATACTGGAACTGGTTGGCATGGTAAAAATGTTTTGGGTATCATGAGACACTGTAGTTTGTGTACCTCTACCGTGCTGTGAACTATCAGGACACTCTGAAGATTGTTCCACAGTTTGCGTTGACACAGGATCAATGTCTCTCAGTCTTAATTGTTTTCTCATAAATGATGGTACATGAGCAACAATAACAACTCCAGGCCCTAATGGTGACCTGTTAAGTGTATTCATAGCTTCACGAGCGATTGTTTCATTTGCATACTGAAAAATACCATAACCTTCATTTTGTTTTGTTTCAGAATTGAAAGGTAATATGAAATTTACAACTTCTCCAACTCTACTCATGAATCTGTTCTTTAGTACATTCATATGGAATATTATCCACCAGGGCAGAGCAATTCTCATCACAATCAACACTTCCACCTGTTGCCATGGTTGCAAATATGTAAATTAATACAAAAACTCAATTCAAGAAAATGCAAATTACAAATGTTCACCAACGAGAAATGTTACCGAAATAACAATCACAGTCTTGGTGCAATAAATCCCAAAAAGAAAAAAAATTACTCTACAAACTGCAAAAAGTCAGCAAAAGACTGAAATTACAGTTCTCAATAACTCCAAAAAGAAAACAAAACCAGCACTACGGTATACTCAAATCAAATCAATGCTGTACAGTGGGAGCCCTAACCACACAAGTCAACATGAAATCATTCACCCACTTGCAATTGCAAAAATGAATATTACAATACAGTGGTTGCACTAATCAAAGCTGACAAATCAACACAGCAAAACAGCAACACAGCCCCATGTTGGGCGCCAAATTATGAAACGCATACGTACAAGCAAACTGCTATCATGACGTTTCATAATTAAATTTTGTACTGGGACTGGGAGCTTTCTGCACTCGTATAGGCTTCCAACTGCTGGTACTCTATGGCTTTAGTGTTCAGATACACGGAAATCTTCCTTTGAACTGACAAGCAAACTGACTTCTCGGTATCAGCGACTAATATTACAGGATACAGTACTTGGACGAACGTATATACTCAGGTAATAAAGTCAACAGCAAGCGAGAGTGTTCTGGAAACACTCGACGAAGATGTTTCTCAACTTTTGCTAATTTGCATAATGCACATGGCTGAGTCACTCGTTTCTTTGTGTTCGGCAACTTCTCAAAACAACACAAAACAGAGAAAGTTAATCTCTTTCCAAACGACTCACAATGTCAATGACGGCAGCATAGCGTTCGAATTGAAGGTATGTTCAAACTGCAACTGTGTTATATCAAGTTCAGTTATATTTACCAGACTAAATGACACTTCTTCATGAGTTGCAACACAGCATGAACGGGCGTCAATGGCACTATATGGAACAGATTCATCGAAGATTTCCTATGGACCATAAATTACCAAAACACTGACAAACTTGTTCCGAACTGAAGCATGAATTGCTTTAGTTACATATCTTCATGGCAGTACATCAATTTAGGCCGGATGCCTTGAATTAGAGATTGCATATCTCACTCACTCAGAGCGTACACTGTATGGTGTCACTGCATCTGCCATCTTGTTACTACACACACTGAATGAATAATATAATTTTAAAGCCCAATCACTCCGCTCATGAATATAGCCTATTGTTAAGGATTGGGGATGCGGGTATTGTGGAGGCTACATCCATGCGAAAGATTAAACCATCTTAAGGGTGGGTGGGCAGCACATCTTTATCTCTTGCTTGTACCTTCTTTACTGCTCTTGTCGTCGTATACGTTATTATACCATTCCTGCAGCAGCCTGGCCCATATCTGTGCGAGGAATGACACATGTCTTGGTACTTCTTCTTTCTTTTATACTTCTCTCCATTTGATGAATATTCATGGGACTTGACACCTGGCGTAATTATATCGCTGCTGTGATTGGGCTTTTAATAATATAATATTTAAGCCCAATCACTCCGCTCATGAATATAGCCTATTGTTAAGGATTGGGGGATGCAGGTATTGTTCCGGCCGTCCATTTCACACATTAACCGTATATATATATATATATATATATATATATATATATATATATATATATATTCCCCTCACTACTTGACCCCCATTCCTATCAACCCTAGCCTATAACTCTCCTCTTCCTCATCCAAACCACCACGCATACATGCGTGCTACAACCCATCAGTTATTCATGAAACAAGTTTTCCTATCAAAACAGGACATCAAGATAAACTATGCCAGATTGTTTTATCTTCTTTCTTTAATATTTATACAGCGGTTATTAATCGACACTTCACATATGCACATACTATGGCTCAAAGGCTATCGTAAAACTCGTTCATAACTTTGCAAGGTGTCTAGATTTTCATTCACAGCTTCAACAAACTTGTGTGCTGGGTCCTGACTGACATCATATTTGACAATTGTGTATAATAATTGACCATCTCTTCCGACCGCCAACCAAGGTGACGCACCAGGCTTTTGATATCCGTATCTGCCATGGCTAATGTTACAGCGCATGCGCTTCTACAACTGTGAGGAGTATCCATGTCTAATTCTTTGAGATATAGTTTTAGGCGCTGATAAGAAACTTGTGATGCCAGAGGGCGTTGTTCAATGTCTCCACTTGAGGGTGTCGGTCGGAAGAGACGCCCTCTCCTCAGATCCATACCTAAATCTTTTGCTAAACAAATATAGTTCTACGGTGTTCACCGGACATAAAAAACTTGTCTTCACATCTGTTAATCGCAACAAATTAGATGAACCTCCCCTCAGTGTCTTTTCCCAAAAGTGTGATTAAAACAATAAACCGGAGTTGGCTGGAAAACTATATCTCTTGTGTTTCTACATTTCCCAATCCCCAGCCCTATCACCCGAGAAGTAAATCACCTTGAAAAAGCTGGATCCCTTGCCAGAATGTATATGTGTTGGGGACTTTGCGACACCAATCTTCTGCATGATATGATGAAATAAAAATTTCATTTGTATAAAGAGTAGAGGGGCTTGTTTGGGTTACATGTGCTTTTACTGCCCCTCAGACAATTTTTATTTTATTTTATTTTTTTAATGTATCTGACCACAATGTATGCTTCTACTGGGTTTTGTCTTGAAATAGAGCGTTTCCTTGTATACAATGCGATAAAATGTTAATTTGGATACCATGTTATTAGCGTAGCAGCTTTAAACGTTTTGGACACTGGCGGGAGACACACGGAATGCCCCAAATACTGACACGTATCAGTGTGAACATGGGTTTTGTGTCCGTATCTTTAAATAAAACCGTACAATGCCTTCAGAGTTCGCCATTGTTAAATCTATTGGGACAGGTAATGAAGCTAGAAATTTCTCGAGCTGCTGAACAAGCCAATCTTTTTGTCTCTCGCAAGCGGATTTCTCTCCCAACAGTTGATGCATACGTTGATGGATATCTTCAAATGTTTGGTGGTAATTTTCTTTGTGTGGGTTCTGCCGTCTCGCATCCAGCTTCACGAGTTTTGTGTTACATATTCGACAGTGGTGCATTCACTGTCATTGGAACAACCACAGATCCAATGAGAGTGCCTAGGGGGAAAAGACAGGAGTTTCTACAATTGCTCCGTGAGGTGGATTTTTTTTTTTGTCATGTGTCTGTTATGAAAATATGTTTGTCTTGTGTTTGTGTGTGCGTGTCATTGGGTTTAAATTGCACCTACTCTGGCGTTCTTTGTCATGTTCTTTAAGCGAGCAGGGTCCGATATAGTGCTTCGGGTTCCTTGACTAGATATGCTCCTGTTGCCAAGTATTTTCTCACATGTCACCTATCACTTCAACATGGCCGCGATCTATGAAAGGGTCGCCCATCTGAAAGAGCTAGAGTCCGTATGGATACGTAACCTGATATGATACTCTAGAAGCCAACACAACATGCCTGCTAAATCACATTGTTTCTTATCTTTTGTTTTTTGGAAATGACCTAGTAACCGTATTGCTGTAAAGCCGAGCATCACAATGGATACTTTTCTCTAGAGCAATAAAATATCCAGCGTCAATACATAATTTGGCTAGTATGAAAGCAGCAAACTCTGCCAATTCTTGACGACTAAACAGCGGGCTTGCTAGTTTTTTAATGTCGCAGTTGGCCACCATGTCCGTCATCGATATATTGTATACATGGGACGCCAAGGGATCTAGCATAGCTGATGATACAATACCCAATTGTGTGATACACATATGCTAAAAGTTTCCAAACTATAAGGCAAAGTATTACACACGTACCACACCCAGCCCACTGAAACCCCAGAAAGCCCCTGTCGCGTTTAGACATTTTCACGTGGTCGTAACCACTTTTATCATCACACTTGAATTATAAAACCCTCTGATCAAGATATCGACAGACTTCCACAAAGTGATCTAACTTAACGTTTACGTTCCTAATCCAAAGATTCATATAACGCATATCAATAATGCACAATCTAGGCTTCTTTGGTTCAATTGTGATGGACATCACTAATTTTTGAGGGGGTCAATACCCACTTTCCCCATACAGAAATCGTCCCGGGTTCTAATCTACTTTCCGGTGTGGAGGATATAAAACTCTCTAAACTGTTGACAAGAGGAGTGATTTTTTGAAGACCCTAATAGTATTTGCGGGACTTATGGTCGTACACAATATCTTTAAACTCTCCCTAGAAATGCCTTATAGGCCTATACGGAGAAATACTGACACCAATGGTAATCCATTCCATGGTTAATTTTTGTCAAGTGGGTCTGTGAGAATTTTCCAAACATCAAGATGATCGTGAATTTCCCCGCTATATAGGTCTTAGGATTTATAGAAGCTGGATGTGCAGGGGAGGCCATTATCTTCCCTTGAGCTATCGTGGATACAATCGAGTAAGGGCAGGACCATATCTGGGGGTGCCCTCTAAGGACAACCAAGAGAAAGTCTTGCAGGCCTTGATGTCTGTATTAACTTGGTGTTCAAAGTCCCAATGATGGGTAATACTCCGAAGAGAAAGGTACATTCCTGAAGAGGGCACCCCCAGACAGGACCTGCAAGGCAGGCAGCCATAACGGCAAAGGGCTTTGATGATCGCCCTCCCCGTCTAGGAGTACAGTGTCGCAACATAACAGGAACACATTACATATATGTATGCAAATAATATCTCTTGAATTCATTTTATCATATTCGTATATACATAGGCTTCAACTATATTGCCATCTGGACAACTTCGGGTGCGCCATGTTGGTTACTCTGTCCACCAATATTCTGAGTGCATTGAGTAGCTGTGGTCTGGAATTCCACGATGCGTTGTTGGCCATTTCGATCACTTTTACAGAGCCTCCTCTTTAATCGATGTATTGCCAGCCGACTTATCGAACATGTCAAACTTCTTTTGTAACTCTGCCAATTGTTTTTGCATCTGTAATGCAATGAAACATGTTTTTCTACCTCTAGTATAGCCAATCCATTTTTGTATAATTAACAGTGTCACTTATACAATCACCTGCTCACAACGACTCCTCACCTACCAACACACCCGCACTCATATACAATACCCGTACTCGCATATGAAACGGGCTGCGCAGGTGAAGAGCAGAACACGAGCGAACAAGTGACAGTGTCCCTCATAGACATCACATCGTCACACATTTCATTGTGTATACAAATATTGCATACTCCCACCAGAACAACACACGTAACAACTGAAATTGCATATGCATAATTTCATAAGCCCCCGCATGGGCAATTGTGTAGCAACTCAACTCAAATCGCGTGTATATGATACTCGTACGCTCCACATGGGCAACATAATGTAACGCCTCGACGCCCTTATACATACTACTAATATTCCCCCTCATGGCAACACAACATAACGCCTTGACTCGCGTATACGTAATGCTCATAAGCCCACATGGGCAACACACAACGCCTTGACTCGCGTATACGTAATTCTCATAAGCCCCACATGGGCAACACAACGTAACGCCTTGACTTGCGTATACGTAGTCTTATAAGCCCCACATGGGCAACACAACGTAATGCCTTGACTCGCTTATACTAATTCTCATAAGCCCCACATGGGCAACACAACGTAACGCCTTGACTCGCGTATACGTAATTCTCATAAGCCCCGCATGGGCAACACAACGTAACGCCTTGACTCGCGTATACGTAATTCTCATAAGCCCCACATGGGCAACACAACGTAACGCCTTGACTCGCGTATACGTAATTCTCATAAGCCCCACATGGGCAACACAACGTAACGCCTTGACTCGCGTATACGTAATTCTCATAAGCCCCACATGGGCAACACAACGTAACGCCTTGACTCGCGTATACGTAATTCTCATAAGCCCCGCATGGGCAACACAACGTAACGCCTTGACTCGCGTATACGTAATTCTCATAAGCCCCGCATGGGCAACAACGTAACGCCTTGACTCGCGTATACGTAATTCTCATAAGCCCCGCATGGGCAACACAACGTAACGCCTTGACTCGCGTATACGTAATTCTCATAAGCCCCGCATGGGCAACAACGTAACGCCTTGACTATCATATACATAATACTCTGTGTCCCGTGTGGGTAACAACGTAATGCCTTGGCTCGCGTATACATGAATCTGTACACAAATACTTGATGTAGAATACATGTATCTAAGAACTTCTTGTCACTGTTAACGTTGTGCTAAATACTCCTCTAAAACCCCTAGGAGGGCTACATGAAATACGGGACAGTAGCACGGAGGGAAGCGAAACATGAAACAAAGTGATGAAAAACAAATTCGTTTGCCTCGAAAAATAATACAAGCGACAGCAGCATACCATGTGTATCTCATATTTCCCCAGAATAAGCTTCAGTGTTGCACACTTACAAACGAATTCAAACGCCCTGCATCACACGTAACTTGCAAGGTATCAACACGAGAAATGGAAACGGTGAAACTATCGATTTGGTAGACTGAACCACGGCCCTCCACAAAACTGAACGTGCACACACAGTACAAAATATCAAACTACCAAAGTACTAGCCAGCAAAGGTGAAAAATACATCAGAATAAAGTGATGAGCTACATACGCAGTTGGCTTGAATTCGTACTTTTCCATGAAAACGGAAATGTGTTACGTACACAAGGGGAATGGCACAAACGAATCTGCTCAACATACCTCATTGTGCCCCATTGTTTTTGGTGTAGACTGGGCGTTGGTCGCGGCACTGCTGGTTCCCGCCACTCCTTCAGTCGGTTGTTGAGCAACGCTGGCGAGTACTGGCGGGTGACTGCGATTGGCTGGTCATTCTAGGCGATGAGCTTCCACGAAATTTCGAAGTCATTGTAGTATCATTCGTCGCAGGAACCATCTGAGCAACAGCGTGGGGATGAGCCACTGAAGTTGTTTCAGTGGAGATGGTAGCGGTAGTGGGTGTAGAGGTGGAAGCCATCGTGAATCTGCCAAGACTGCGTTGCACAGGGCCCGGTCTGTGCGAGGAATGACACATGTCTTGGTACTTCTTCTTTCTTTTATACTTCTCTCCATTTGATGAATATTCATGGAACTTGACACCTGTATCGCTCCGTGATTGGGGCTTTTAATACACAGAGTAAGTATCAAAGTACCACTGGTGGCGCTGTACATGCTATAGAATTTACATGACAAAGGATGCATAACATCATGCTCTACAATTGTCTTTCAAAATATTCTGCACTAATAATATTGTCCTTCGCCCCATTTTGCAGTCAAAATGCTGTCCTTCACCCTATTTTGAGGTGTAAATTCTATCCCTCACCCTACTCTGTAATGAAAATAGTGTCCTTTACTAACTCTGCAATAAAACATTGTCTTCCGCCCTATTTTGCAGAGAAAATACTGCCCTTCACCCTATTCTGTAGTGAAAATGGTCCTTCAACCTACACTGTAATTAATTCAACTAGTGTCCTTCTCTATGTTCTGCACTATAATGTTGTCTTTCGCCTTATATCATCCTTCCAATAGTTCTAACTCAGCAGGAGCTACCGCAAGCAACGTGAACACTATTGGATCACTGAACTTGGTACAGCTATGCCCTATGGATGTAACGATAACATTCTAGGGCGTGAGTAATTTATCCAGCCTAGGGGGAGTCATGCAAATTTGATGGGTTTATTTAACTCGAGATCTCACTCTAAAAGACGACGTAGCCATGGGCATAGACATGGTAATACCAGCAGTCCTCCAAGTTCAGTGTCTATTGTCTATTATAATCAGCCGTTAGGAGTTCACAAAATAAGAACTACTTTGTTTGCTTTGCTCCCTGCAGACATTGAGATTGCTACTGTCAAGAGTTCAACGATGACTATAAAACACGCGTCCATCCACAAAATGGACGGGAAACGCAATGTATTTCTATTGTCCTGATGCGTGTTGCGCTTCAGTTACACTGTTTATTCGTGTAAAGAGAGTATCGCTGCTTGGTCTAACATTAGCATAAACGATGACACCATTTTTACCTGACATGCAATGAACTAAAGGACAATGCGCATGCGTTACATAGGCTGTGTTTCGTATTTACACGTGCTGGTTGCGTTTGACTAGACTACACTTGCAGTCAACACCAATGTAATCATTACGACCATGATTTTCTTTTCTCTTGATGACAAAACATCGATTTCAACACCATTTCAGAGGAACAGAGTGAAGAGGTCTACAGTGTTCCGATTGTATAACTTTAAGTTTAAAACGAAGTTCACATGCCCCGTCCGTGAAAACGAAATTGCATAAGTGCATGGAGCCAGCGGTTTTCCAGGACATAGGACATCGAAACAAAAATGACCTTTCTTACGAGGCGCCAAATGTAAAAAAATTAATTTACACAATCAGCCTTATTTTAGAGATAGAACAGCTACTGAGGATATGTATATAGAGAGGAATTTAAATATATATATATATATATATATATATATATATTATATATATATATATATATATATAACATACAAAACACATATACATTGGTCATACATATGTATGCATACATATACGTGTATGCATACATATATATATATATATATATATATATATATATATATATATATATATATATATATATAATATATATATATATATATATATATATACGCATATAGGGTATTCATTTATACATGTAGAATACATACATACACACATACATACATACATACATACATACATACATACATACATACATAGAGCCTGGACTTGGATAAATTTACATTCAGCCTCGCTTTCGACATACAGTTGAAAACGAGGTTGAATGTAATTTTTCAACTGTAGCTTGTCTCGAAAATATTTACATTCAACCTCGCTTTCGACATAGTTGAAAACGAGGTTGAATGAACTGTTTTCAACTGTAGCTTGTCTCGAAAATATTTACATTCAACCTCGCTTTCGACATACAGTTGAAAACGAGGTTGAATGTAATTTTTTTCAACTGTAAGTTATGTCTCGAAAACATTTACATTTAACCTCGTTTTCACTTTGCATACATACAGCTGTAAAATTTTATATACACGTAATACCAGCTGCAAAACTTTATATAGAGGCAGTAACCTCATACAGGAAGAAATCAAACAGTATTTTGAATAGCGATGTCAGTCTTCCAGATCTTCTGAATGAGTTTTATGCCCGCTTTGACAAGAAGCAAACAGAGCCTCATTAACCCTGGAGACTGCCACGGAACAGCCACCTTTTACGATCGAAGAGTCTTATGTGAAAATGTGCTTCTCAAGGGTCGATCCTCGCAAAGCAGCTGGCCCGGATGGCATTCCGTCTTGCGCCCTTCGTCATTGTGCCGATCAGTTATCAAGTGTTTTTACTGATATTTTCAATACATCAATTTCCCGTTGCATCGTACCCTCATGTTTCAAGAGCTCTATCATTGTTCCAGTTCCAAAGAAATCACAACCAAAGTGCCTGAATGACTACCGTCCCGTTGCACTTACATCTGTCATTATGAAATGCTTTGAACGTATTGTGTTAAGATATATCAAGTCCGAATTGCCAAAATCTCTTGATCCATATCAGTTTGCGTATCGTGCCAACCGCTCTGTTGAGGACGCCGTATCATTTGTACTTCACACTGTATTAGCTCACCTTGATAATCGAAATCATATGCAGAATTCTGTTTATTGATTTCAGCTCAGCTTTCAATACAATATCGCCTTTGAAATTAGTTGCAAAGCTGTCTGATCTAGGAATAGATCCTTCATTATGCAAGTGGATTTTAAGTTTTTTGTACCAAAGACCCCAAGTGGTCAAGATTGGTGACCGTTTTTCCTCTTGTATTGTTCTGAACAGGGGCGCTCCTCAGGGTTGTGTCTTAAGTCCCTTATTGTATTCACTTTACACATACGATTGTACAAATATGTTTGAGGGAAATGTAATGGTAAAATTTGCAGATGATACTTCAGCAGTTGGATTGATTAGTAATAATGATGAGTCAAATTACAGAAAAGAAATCGTTAACTTAGTGGAATGGTGTGATACAAACGATCTTGAACTCAATGTCAGTAAAACAAAAGAAATCATTATCGACTTTAGGAAAGTCAGTCAGCCAACTATTCCCATCGTGATTCAAGGCAGTGAGGTTGAAATTGTGTCTGTTTTTAAATATCTTGGAATTCAACTCTCTAATGCTTTGTCTTGGCAGACAAATACAGAGTCTTTAATTAAGAAAGCTCAGCAACGCCTGTATTTTTTGAGACGCCTGAAGAAATTTGGCATGAGTCGTGTCATTTTGATTAACTTTTACCGCACTACAATTGAGAGTATTTTAACATATGCTATAACAGTCTGGTTTGGAAATATCACTATTGCAGAGTTTCATTCACTAGTAAAAGTCGTTAGCACTGCAGAGAGAAGATCATTGGTTCAGATTTACCTTCATTGCCATCAATTTATCGATCCAGGACCATTCGGAAAACCACATCTATCATTAATGATGAAAATCATCCAGCCCATAAATATTTTGAACTTTTACCTTCTGAGCGTCGCTATCGATGCATCAGAACAAAATCTGAACGCTTTCGCAAGAGTTTTTATCCATCAGCAGTTCGAATTTTAAATCAAATGTAATATATTTGTTTCACATTTCATATTTTAGTCTTTGTATTTTAACGTGTGTTTATTTTTAGTATTTTTATTCCAGTTTATGATATATTTAATTCTTTCACTGATGCGCACGTGAAAAATCAATTTCCATTGTATTTTAATGCATATGGCAATAAATAAATTATTATATAGGCCTACAGTGTCGTTAACGTTTTCACATAGATGGGATTCGGAAATTTATTTTCACATAGATGGGACTCGGAAATTTATATATATACACCCTCGTTTTCGAAATATGATAGTGACTTCCACACTCGTTCTGAAGAGAGGTATAGCTGAGAAGTTTTATACAAAGACTCGATGGGAAAATTTTACATACAGCACGCTGGGAAGTTTTATACACAGACTGGGTGGGAAAATTTTACATACAGCTAGCTGGGAAGTTTTATACACAGACTGGGTGGGAAAATTTTACATACAGCTAGCTGGGAAGTTTTATACACAGACTCGGTGGGTAAATTTTACGAATATATACACCCTCGTTTTCGAAATACGATAGTGACTTCCAAATGTTCATATAATGTCGGTCGAAAGTGGATTTACATTAAAGACGTTGTGTTAACACTGCTGCACATAGCAGGGCTCGTGTATTTCACAAGACCAAAGAAATATTCAATTTTTACTACGGCCCTCCTAGTGGTCCAGCCTACAATGCTCCGCGTTCCCAGCGTTGAAGGTGCTGGACGGGAGGCGGTAGGCCTCTCGCGTCCGCGCTGGGAAAACACAATTACGCAGGGTGAAGAAGGTACCATGGCAGGGCTAAGAATGACCCAGGCTAGGTGCAATTATTGTAGCCCATATGCCGTGCGCTGGCTTTTCTGACCTGTTTTCTTTGCAGCGCTGGCCTGTAGCGGCCGGTGCTGCACAGCAACATGTTAGAAAAAGACCACGCACAGCCCGGCCGCCGGCCGGCCGTGAGCTGCCTTTTTTTGCGGCTAGACCCTGGCAAGACTAAAGCTATTAAACACACGCATAGTGCTGGCGCTTGTGCTATTCAAGTGCATTTGAACTTTCTGGTTTATTTTGTGCTAGCGACAACAATGACCGTGGTATTGCTATCTGGAGAGATCACCACTGATCTAGGCTGTTCCGTGTTCGTAGAAAAAAAGGATAGGCGCTTGGCGTCGACTACACAGTGCTCGTTCACTGTAGGTCACTGCAGTCGGCTGTGCAACCTACTTTCGTGGTCTTCAGAGTTAAGAGAATAAAGACAAAATTTTAATTTGGAAATTTTGGTGCCATAAACCCATGCACAATTATGGATGAAGGCAAATGTGGGTAACAAGACAGCAATTCTTGGTCTTGGACTTTCCTCGGGGCATTCGACGCAAGGAGTATTCGAGTATGGCGGTACACACAGCATGGTGCTTGGTTTGTGTTTACGAGAATTAGAAATGATCAGACATTTTAATTCACCAGTCAATCAGCGACACACAGCCGATAGAGTATATGAGATTCATTGAACATGGCATGGAAGTAGAAAGAGATCTCTTGCGACCTCCATGCCGTCTTCAATGAATCTCATATACTCTGTCGGTTGAGCGTCGCTGATTTACTGTTGAATTTGAGTGTCCGATCATTTCTAATTCTCGTAAACACAATAACACAACCGTTGTAAGGGACTGGTCAGTTTTTTCGGCCCGAGGTGGATATTTTTTGCCGACGTCAAAAAGTGGCTGAACCCCCATTCCAACTTTCGAAAACAGGGTGACCCCACATTCC